>NC_091282.1:658605201-658907132 GCF_032444005.1 Ranitomeya imitator
GTTAACGATATCATTGCTTTTTGTGACGTAGCAACGATATCGTTAAGGATATCGTTCTGTGTGACAGCGACCAACGATCAGGCCCCTGCTGGGAGATCGTTGGTCGCTGAACAAAGTCCAGAACTTTATTTCGTCGCTGGATCTCCCGTGGACATCGCTGGATCGGCGTGTGTGACACCGATCCAGCGATGTCTTCACTGGTAACCAGAGTAAACATCGGGTAACTAAGCGCAGGGCCGCGCTTAGTAACCCGATGTTTACCCTGGTTACCAGCGTAAAAGTAAAAAAAAACAAACACTACATACTTACCTAACGCTATCTGTCCCCGGCGCTGTGCTCTGCACTCCTCCTGTACTGGCTGTGAGCGTCGGTCAGCCGGAAAGCAGAGCGGTGACGTCACCGCTCTGCTTTCCGGCCGCTGTGCTCATAGCCAGTACAGGAGGAGTGCAGAGAAGCAGAGCGCCGGGGACAGACAGCGTTAGGTAAGTATGTAGTGTTTGTTTTTTTTTACTTTTACGCTGGTAACCAGGGTAAACATCGGGTTACTAAGCGCGGCCCTGCGCTTAGTAACCCGATGTTTACCCTGGTTACCCGGGGACTTCGGGATCGTTGGTTGCTGGAGAGCTGTCTGTGTGACAGCTCTCCAGCGACCAAACAGCGACGCTGCAGCGATCCGGATCGTTGTCGGTATCGCTGCAGCGTCGCTTAATGTGAAGGGGCCTTTAGTGAGACAGCATTCTTGCAGTGTGTTTTGGCCAGGGTCCAGCTGCTATACAGAGGGGTGCCATGCATCTGGATATATGCTCACCCTTCCCCCCAGCACACCGCCAGTCAAGATAATACAATGACATAACGACCTGTAAGTGTTCTTTTCAATTTTAATCCCATTTTATTTGTAATTTGTATTGTACATATGATTTGTCTCCTTTATAATTTCTTTTTATACTTTGTAAACACTGCCTACCTTTTTTGGAGTAAAATATACAATTTATTAGCTTGTCTCTCCTTGTTCTATAGCGAACTGTTTCGTCTTCTGATGTGAATTACGCTACTGATTTGGGTTGGCTCTGGACCCGTCAATACTTTGAAAATCGGAGCTGGTGGCAGCATACTTTGTCCTGTGCCATTGGGAGCCTTTGCAGCGACCGGCGGCGTTGATAACTATTGTTCCCGCCTGTGTGGGAGTAGTTATATCGCCCTTGCTGCAGCATGCCCAATAGCCAGTACATAGCAGGCAGCCTTTCTGGTGACTAATTACCCTAGGTGCAGTACCCTGACTGACCTGAGGGTAAGGGGGGCGCCATAGAGTTGCAAGTTCCAAACCGGAACTGGGAAGTAGTGGGATATAGATAAATCCCCTTCAGAGGCAACTAAACAACCCCGGTTTGTGACAAATTGGTGTGAGTAGTGGGGATGATAAAGATATCTTCCCCGTGAACTGTGACAGATAGGTGGGAGCACGGTGGGATTCGTGACACAGAGTTACATCCTGTATTATACCCCAGAGTTGCACTTACTATTAATATGCTGTTCATGGAATAATGTGTATATGGTGGGCCTCGAGTATTGTTTGCTGCACTTGGATCTATGGTGGGATTAAATGTTGCAACAATGAGAGAAGCAGTATGTGGAGCTGCAGTGGGATTAGATGCCGCAGCCATAGGTGGCAGTGTAATCTGGATTTAGAAATCACTCATTTATGTGGTCTTGTTAAGCAGGATAAATGAACCAGTGAGGAGACAGGAGATCCCCTCCCCCATCACACTTGGTATTTACCTTGCAGACTTTAGATTACAGCTCTGAATGAAATGTGTATTTTACAGAGGATGTGGCCCAGAGACTGAACAGATCAAACACCAGGGAGGGAATCTGTGATAATTGGTATCTGCAGGGGGGAAGGTCCTATTAAGGGGGCCTTTGGGAAGAGGGGGCCATGTAATTAAGAGAGTAGCAGAACAAATGCATTAATCTGTAATAGGAAGGAACTACTTTAACCCCTTCATTTCCAACATCCCCAGTGTGGCTAATCAGTTCTCACTGATCATTTCTCAAAGGGAAGCCCCCTCACTGATACATACACTGGGGGTCTGAGTGCCCTGTTATTTTCCTGGGGTGATTAATGACTAATGTTCTGCGTGTCCCTGTGTGGGAGTAGTTATATCGCCCTCGCTGCAGCATGCCCAATAGCCAGTACATAGCAGGCAGCCTTTCTGGCGACTAATTACCCTAGGTGCAGTACCCTGACTGACCTGAGGGTAAGGGGGGCGCCATAGAGTTGCAAGTTCCAAACCGGAACTGGGAAGTAGTGGGATATAGATAAATCCCCTTCAGAAGGAACCAGAGGCAACTGAGAGGCATCAGATGGCCTCTCCTGCCTGGACGTCTTCACACTTCCGTCCTGTAGTCCAGATAAGGCAATATGGAAGCCCATCCGTCTGCCCAATCAGCAACACGGCTTATGGATACTGTCCAGCTAACCTTCATATTGACCCTGATCTAAATGGTCTTTGGGATCATTCTTCATCGACATCTGTTTGCTAGGGTCCCAAACCCGTGCTGGATTTCCCACCTATATTAGTGCAGCTGATGAGATCTGAACCAGATTACAGCCGCCAGTCTGCCAGCCATATGCAGCAATAATATATTCCGGGAGGATGGGGAGGGGCGCTTTGTATGCAGACACATTTTTGGAAATGTACTTGTGCCACAGAACAGCATGTTCTGAAAAATTCCCACGTTGGCACAGAGTTGATTTCCAGCGTATCCACGTCTGCTTCTTCAGCGGAGCTGGATTGATGGGAAAAAACACTTAAATCTTGTGAATAATTTGTATGAAAGGACTTCAAAGAGAGTTGCTCACAATGCCCTATAGACAAAGTGGGCAGAAAAAAAAAAGATACTTCCAACCAAAGGTGTGAACACGAGCCACACTTGATTGAAGGTCAACAAATTCCAAAATCTATATGGCATGAAATGGCTGGTCTTATCCTCCACTAAGCAGAGTTCTTTGTATGCAGAGCAACCACCACTAGGAGGAGCTCCCTGTGTACAGATATACATAACATTCTGTCTTCAGCCACCACTAGGGGGAGCTCCCTGTATAGAGATACATAACATTCTGTCTGCAGCCACCACTAGGGGGAGCCCCCTGTACAGAGATACATAAGATTCTGTCTGCGTGCAGCCACCACTAGGGGGAGCGCTGTTGTGAATTCTGTGGCAGAGCTCCCTCCTGTGGTCACAAGTGGTACTTCGGCTGGTTCTCTCTGTGAGCTTCCGTTGGTGGAGGAAAGTGGTACTGCGGCTTCTGAGTTTCCTTCCTCAGGTAATGTGGTGAAGTCGTTAGGTGCTGCTCTATTTAACTCCACCTGGTGCTTTGATCCTGGCCTCCAGTCAATGTTCTAGTATTGGACCTGTTTCCTCCTGGATCGTTCCTGTGGCCTGCTGCTCTGCATAGCTAAGTTCCTCTTTGCTATTTGTTTGCTGTTTTTTTCTGTCCAGCTTGTCAATTTGTTTTTTTCTGCTTGCTGGAAGCTCTGGGACGCAGAGGGTGTACCTCCGTGCCGTTAGTTCGGTACGGAGGGTCTTTTTGCCCCCTTTGCGTGGTTTTTGTAGGGTTTTGTGTTGACCGCAAAGTTACCTTTCCTATCCTCGCTCTGTTCAGAAAGTTGGGCCTCACTTTGCTAAATCTATTTCATCTCTACGTTTGTCTTTTCATCTTAACTCACAGTCATTATATGTGGGGGCTGCCTTTTCCTTTGGGGTATTTCTCTGAGGCAAGGTAGGCTTATTTTCTATCTTCAGGCTAGTTAGTTTCTCAGGCCGTGCCGAGTTGCATAGGGAGCGTTAGGTGCAATCCACGGCTGCCTTTAGTGTTGTTGGAGAGGATTAGGGATTGCGGTCAACAGAGTTCCCACGTCTCAGAGCTCGTTCTTGTTTTTCGGGTTATTGCCAGGTCACTGTATGTGCGCTGACCTCTATGTCCATTGTGGTACTGAATTACCTTTCATAACAGAGCGCCCTGCATACACAGATACATGATAACATTCTCTCTGCAGCCACTACAAGGGGGGGGGGGGGGGAGCTCCCTGTATACACAGATTCTGTCTGCAGCCATTACTAGGAGGAGCTCCCTGTACAGAGATGCATAAGATTCTGTCTGCAGTCACCACAACGGGAGAGTTCCCTGCATACACAGATACATGATAAGATTCTGTCTGCAGCCACCACTAAGGGGAGTTCCCTGTATACAGGGATACATGATATTCTGTCTGCAGCTACCACTAAGGGGAGCTCCCTGTATACAGAGATACATGATATTCTGTCTGCAGCTACCACTAAGGGGAGCTCCCTGTATACAGAGATACATGATAGTCTGTCTGCAGCCACCACTAGGGGGAGCTCCCTGTATACAGAGATACATGATAGTCTGTCTGCAGCCACCACTAGGGGGAGCTCCCTGTATACAGAGATACATGATATTCTGTCTGCAGCCACCACGAGGGGGAGCTCCCTGTAATGCAGAGATACATAAGGTTCTGTCTGCAGCCACCACTAGGGGGGGCTCCCTGTATACAGAGATACATAAGATTCTGTCTGCAGCCACCACTAGGGGAGCTCCCTGTATACACAGACACAAAAAATTCTGTCTGCAGCCACTCAAAAGATACTCCAAAAATTTTGAAAAAAAAAGTCACAGAGAAAAAAGCAGAGATGACCACCTACTCAGGCCTCCCAAATGCACTGGCAGGGTGCAGCGGACCCGATTAATGACGGCTGAAACACAGGTGCAACAATACCGATGAAACAACCATTTTCAATCCAGTGTTGACTGTTTGGCATTTTAGTGCACAAAAAGATAAAAGATACTAGTCTGTATTAGGCGTCATTCACACAGGCAATGCAGAACATCTGGTTTACAGTCTATTAGTAACGCAAATGTAGGTGGGCCGCCCAGTGCTACAAAATGCATGCTGTGCGAACAGAGGCCAACAGTTTACAGAGCCATCTGGGTCCGACTGCACCTTGCAAGATAAAGTGCAAAAAGAAAACCACATATCAATGTATGTAAGGTATTGGTTAATATTGGGGCCACAATACGTAAGCTGGCAACCCACGTCAAGGGTCCTTACATTTTGCCAGTCCTAACGCTAAACATCAATAACAAAGCTTTTTGTTTTGGAGGCCTGAGCAGGTAATCATCTCTGCTTTTTCTCTGTGACTGTATACAGATACATAAGATTCTGTCTGCAGCTATTACTAGGGGAAGCTCCCTGTATACAGAGATACATGATAAGATGCTCTCTGCAGGCACCGCTAGGGAGAGCTCCCTGTATAGAGATACACAATCAGATTCTGTCTGTAGCCACCACTAGGGGGAGCTCCCTGTATACAGGTACATAAGATTCTGTCTACAGCCACCACTATGGGGAGCGCCCTGTATACAGAGATACATGATCAGATTCTGTCAGCAGTCACTAGGGGGAGCTCCCTGTATACAGAGATTCATGATCAGATTCTGCCTGCAGCTACCAGGGGAGCTCCCTGTATATAGAGCTACATGATCAGATTTTGTCTGCAGCGACCACTAGAGGGAGCTCCCAGAATACAGAGATGCATAATGCGATTTTGTCTGCAGCCACCACTAGGGGGAGCTCCCTGAATACAGAGATACATGAACAGATTCTGTCTGCAGCTACCACTAGGGGGAGCTCCCTGTATACAGGTACATAAGATTCTGTCTACAGCCACCACTATGGGGAGCTCCCTGTATGCAAAGATACATGATCAGATTCTGTCAGCAGTCACTAGGGGAAGCTCCCTGTATACAGAGATACATGATAAGATGCTCTCTGCAGGCACCGCTAGGGACAGCTCCCTGTATAGAGATACACAATCAGATTCTGTCTGTAGCCACCACTAGGGGGAGCTCCCTGTATACAGGTACATAAGATTCTGTCTACAGCCACCACTATGGGGAGCGCCCTGTATACAGAGATACATGATCAGATTCTGTCAGCAGTCACTAGGGGGAGCTCCCTGTATACAGAGATTCATGATCAGATTCTGTCTGCAGCTACCAGGGGAGCTCCCTGTATATAGAGCTACATGATCAGATTTTGTCTGCAGCGACCACTAGAGGGAGCTCCCAGAATACAGAGATGCATAATGCGATTTTGTCTGCAGCCACCACTAGGGGGAGCTCCCTGAATACAGAGATACATGAACAGATTCTGTCTGCAGCTACCACTAGGGGGAGCTCCCTGAATACAGAGATGCATAATGCGATTCTGTCTGCAGCCACCACTAGGGGGAGCTCCCTACATACACAGATACACGTTTCTGTCTGCAGCTGAAGATTAGCATGAGAACTACAAACCACAGCATGCATATGCATACATATCTAGACTAGGAACTGTAGTTGTGGTTGCATCAATCTGGACGGAGATGTAAGAGGTTGTGTGGCCAGCTGGTGTCCAGTATCAAGTGACTGCAGGAAGATGGAACGTAAAACTCCATCTATTCCACGTAGAGAAGGCGGCCGACATGAAAGAACCAATTACTGATACAACATCCTACAACTGAAAACTGCAGCCACAAATAGTCCTCCATATAGTGACCGTCTGCACTCCTGTCTGCATACCTGCTCATTGGGTCAGACTTCACCCACGTAGGCGATGAATGGAGTTTCCCTTAAAATTAAATGGAAGTCTGCACCAGAAAACTATAGTATATACTCAAGTATAAGTCGAAATTTTCAGCCCTTTTTTTTAGGCTGAAAGTGTCCCTCTTGGCTTATACTCGAGTCATTGTCCCAGGGGGTCGGCGGGGGATGTGGAGCGGCAGCTGTCACATCATACTCACCTGCTCCCAGCGCGTCTCTGCATGTCCCTGCTTCTCAGACGCCCGCAGCTCTTTCTGTGTTCAGCGGTCACGTGGTACCGCTCATTAAAGTAATGAATATGGATGTGACTCCACTCCTATAGGGGTGGAGCACATATTCATTACTTTAATGAGCGGTACGATGTGACCGCTGAACACAGGAACAAGCTGTCGGCGCCGGAGACCATCGCATTGGAGAAGCTGCCAGGGACCGCGCCGGGAGGGTGAGCATTGTGATAGTCACCTGTCCCTTTTCCACCGCCATGCGCAGCTGTGTCATCCGCGTCCTCTGGCTGTGACATTCAGGTCAGAGGGCGCGATGACGTGTTTAGTGTGCACGCCGCCCTCTGCCTGAACAGTCAGTGCAGAGAGACAGAAGACACAGCGGTGCGCGGTGGTGGAACGGGGACAGGTGAATATCACAAGTGCTGGTGTCCTCGCTTGCTCAGGACAAGAGGTGAGTATGTCATTTTTTTTAATCGCAGCAGCAGCATATGGGGCAAATGTTTCTATGGAGCATCTAACGGGGCCATAATCAACCTTTGTGCAGCATTATATGGGGCATATTTTATCATGGATCATCTTATGGGGCCCATCATGTGGATCATCTTATGGGGCCCATCATGAACTGTATGGAGCATTATATGGGGCTCCTGATTCAATATGGATATTCATAAACACAACCTACTGATGTCTCAATTAATTTTACTATTATTGGTATCCATTTTTATTTTTGAAATTTACCAGTAGCTGCTGCATTTCCCACCCCAGGGTTACACTCGAGTCATTAAGTTTTCCCATTTTTTTGTGGCAAAATTAGGGGTCTTGGCTTATACTCGGGTCTGCTTATACTCAGGTTGGCTTATACTCGAGTATATACGGTACTTAATGCCTGGCGATATGTGGTCAGACTGCTGTATATGGCGAGATTTAGCTATAGAACTAACATTCACCCATAGCACCCAGCTTTGGCAAGCAAAAACACCTAAATAAAGCTGCGTGTGGGTGGCACACACACTTCACTGACGTCTGTGCACACTTGCAGACTGATTTCAGCCTTTGCCTTTATCATGGAATAGTCTTGTTTGTTTGAGTTAACCAGTTGCTGCCCGTATTTTCCACCAATTTTTGATGACTTTCCAGCATTGCTACCAGCAAGGGTCCTTGTTGCTCACCTACTATTGCTCATGTTTGCTGCAACACCCACACGCGGAACAATTCATTACATTCACATATAAGAATTCCAGTGGAATACACTGTTCTCTGGATCTACGCCCTGAGAAATAGGATCCAGTCACCGATGCCTGGTCAGTGTAACCTCTAAAGTCAGATCTATAATGGCCGAGATCCATCACTGACCCCATGGGTGGTACAGAGGTTCACATACTTACTCGGACAGATAAGCGCCTCCTTCGCGGTGATGCTCTTGCTACATACAAAGCAGATGTTGGTCCCGGACACGGTGATGGTGGTGAAGAGATGGCCATTAGTGTAGCGGGTGTCCTTGTCCTTGGAGTCTTTTTCTCGCTCCTTCATTTTCTCTTTTTCCTTATTCTATGTATAAAGAGAAGATACAGAAAAGTCAATAGGTGGTCTCCATCCTATGAGCCATCATCACCTGAACATATTGGTCACATTCTACAATATCATCTTCTGGTAGGTCATCCTCAAACAAAAACCTACCAGCCCCATTGGGCCCCGCTCATTCTGCCTCTTGGCCCTCCAGGTCATGGGCTGAAGCTTTCGAGGGGAGAACTCCCCCCGGGCCGGGCCATGTATGGAGGGGCTGCGGAGACTGTGCTGGTGCTGCATCCCTGGGTAAATGCTGCATTATCCACCAACACGATAGATTCCTGAAATATCTCTTCGCTCACTAGTTTTCTATGTATAACCATGACAACCATCAACGGAGCCAGGACCCACCCTCATCTACTCATTTCTCTGCAGAGGAGAGGGAACGCTGTCACCAACGTCACTGACGGTGTATCTAATCATATTCCATACTGTACCCAATCTCATCATTTCAGATACTGCCGGCCATGAACGTGTAAAAATGCCCCTGGATTCGGCCAACTGCCCTTTTATGGGGGCTTCCAACAGATAATGTTGGGGGAAGGATCTCATAGAGAGCACAGGAAAGTGCAGCAGAGTGAGTGGGTGAGAACGCTGCTGAACGGACCAATCATTTGGCCGACAGCTCTAGTCACCCTTGGTGTGGAGGAAATGGCAGCTATAGTTTATTTTCCCCAACACTGACTCCCATCCTGAAATTTCACAGGTAATCAGGTGAATTTGCAGATATAGAGGTCAGAGGACTCTGAAAACCTATGTGATGTATTTACCAGAAATAGTGCCTGGAATCCCCCCCAACAGGGTGACACACCGGCCGGGGGTTGAATCACTATCCTGTGTCACTCAGCAAACTCCTCTAGTCACAGTTTAACCTTTACATCTGCCATCACAGGACACTGAATCACTGCTCTGCCTCCCCAGCTCTTGTAAAACTACAACGCCCAGCATTTCCTGAGAGGAGTAGGCCAAGGACCCCTGCTCCATGTGACATACTAAGCAGTAGGCCAAAGACCCCTGCTCCATGTGACATACTAAGCAGTAGGGCAGAGACCCCTGCTCCATGTGACATACTAAGCAGTAGGGCAGAGACCCCTGCTCCATGTGACATACTAAGCAGTAGGCCAAAGACCCCTGCTCCATGTGACATACTAAGCAGTAGGGCAGAGACCCCTGCTCCATGTGACATACTAAGCAGTAGGGCAGAGACCCCTGCTCCATGTGACATACTAAGCAGTAGGGCAGAGACCCCTGCTCCATGTGACATACTAAGCAGTAGGGCAGAGACCCCTGCTCCATGTGACATACCAAGCAGTAGGCCAGAGACCCCTGCTCCATGTGACATACTAAGCAGTAGGCCAGAGACCCCTGCTCCATGTGACATACTAAGCAGTAGGCCAGAGACCCCTGCTCCATGTGACATACTACGCATTAGGGCAGAGACCCCTGCTCCATGTGACATACTAAGCAGTAGGCCAGAGACCCCTGCTCCATGTGACATACTAAGCAGTAGGGCAGAGACCCCTGCTCCATGTGACATACTAAGCAGTAGGGCAGAGACCCCTGCTCCATGTGACATACTAAGCAGTAGGGCAGAGACCCCTGCTCCATGTGACATACTAAGCAGTAGGCCAGAGACCCCTGCTCCATGTGACATACTAAGCAGTAGGCCAGAGACCCCTGCTCCATGTGACATACTAAGCAGTAGGCCAGAGACCCCTGCTCCATGTGACATACTACGCATTAGGGCAGAGACCCCTGCTCCATGTGACATACTAAGCAGTAGGGCAGAGACCCCTGCTCCATGTGACATACTAAGCAGTAGGGCAGAGACCCCTGCTCCATGTGACATACTAAGCAGTAGGGCAGAGACCCCTGCTCCATGTGACATACTAAGCAGTAGGGCAGAGACCCCTGCTCCATGTGACATACTAAGCAGTAGGGCAGAGACCCCTGCTCCATGTGACATACTAAGCAGTAGGGCAGAGACCTGCTCCATGTGACATACTAAGCAGTTGGCCAGAGACCCCTGGTCCATGTGACATACTAAGCAGTAGGGCAGAGACCCCTGCTCCATGTGACATACTAAGCAGTAGGCCAGAGACCCCTGCTCCATGTGACATACTAAGCAGTAGGCCAGAGACCCCTGCTCCATGTGACATACTAAGCAGTAGGGCAGAGACCCCTGCTCCATGTGACATACTAAGCAGTAGGCCAGAGACCCCTGCTCCATGTGACATACTAAGCAGTAGGCCAGAGACCCCTGCTCCATGTGACATACTACGCATTAGGGCAGAGACCCCTGCTCCATGTGACATACTAAGCAGTAGGCCAGAGACCCCTGCTCCATGTGACATACCAAGCAGTAGGCCAGAGACCCCTGCTCCATGTGACATACTAAGCAGTAGGCCAGAGACCCCTGCTCCATGTGACATACTAAGCAGTAGGGCAGAGACCCCTGCTCCATGGGACATACCAAGCAGTAGGCCAGAGACCCCTGCTCCATGTGACATACTAAGCAGTAGGGCAGAGACCCCTGCTCCATGTGACATACCAAGCAGTAGGCCAGAGACCCCTGCTCCATGTGACATACTAAGCAGTAGGGCAGAGACCTGCTCCATGTGACATACTAAGCAGTAGGGCAGAGACCTGCTCCATGTGACATACTAAGCAGTTGGCCAGAGACCCCTGGTCCATGTGACATACTAAGCAGTAGGCCAGAGACCCCTTCTCCATGTGACATACCAAGCAGTAGGCCAGAGACCCCTGCTCCATGTGACATACTAAGCAGTAGGCCAGAGACCCCTGCTCCATGTGACATACTACGCATTAGGGCAGAGACCCCTGCTCCATGTGACATACTAAGCAGTAGGCCAGAGACCCCTGCTCCATGTGACATACCAAGCAGTAGGCCAGAGACCCCTGCTCCATGTGACATACTAAGCAGTAGGCCAGAGACCCCTGCTCCATGTGACATACTAAGCAGTAGGGCAGAGACCCCTGCTCCATGGGACATACCAAGCAGTAGGCCAGAGACCCCTGCTCCATGTGACATACTACGCATTAGGGCAGAGACCCCTGCTCCATGTGACATACTAAGCAGTAGGCCAGAGACCCCTGCTCCATGTGACATACCAAGCAGTAGGCCAGAGACCCCTGCTCCATGTGACATACTAAGCAGTAGGCCAGAGACCCCTGCTCCATGTGACATACTAAGCAGTAGGGCAGAGACCCCTGCTCCATGGGACATACCAAGCAGTAGGCCAGAGACCCCTGCTCCATGTGACATACTAAGCAGTAGGCCAGAGACCCCTGCTCCATGTGACATACTAAGCAGTAGGGCAGAGACCCCTGCTCCATGGGACATACCAAGCAGTAGGCCAGAGACCCCTGCTCCATGTGACATACTAAGCAGTAGGCCAGAGACCCCTGCTCCATGTGACATACTAAGCAGTAGGCCAGAGACCCCTGCTCCATGTGACATACTAAGCAGTAGGGCAGAGACCTGCTCCATGTGACATACTAAGCAGTAGGGCAGAGACCTGCTCCATGTGACATACTAAGCAGTTGGCCAGAGACCCCTGGTCCATGTGACATACTAAGCAGTAGGCCAGAGACCCCTTCTCCATGTGACATACTAAGCAGTAGGGCAGAGACCCCTGCTCCATGTGACATACTAAGCAGTAGGGCAGAGACCTGCTCCATGTGACATACTAAGCAGTAGGGCAGAGACCTGCTCCATGTGACATACTAAGCAGTTGGCCAGAGACCCCTGGTCCATGTGACATACTAAGCAGTAGGCCAGAGACCCCTTCTCCATGTGACATACTAAGCAGTAGGGCAGAGACCCCTGCTCCATGTGACATACTAAGCAGTAGGGCAGAGACCCCTGCTCCATGTGACATACTAAGCAGTAGGGCAGAGACCCCTGCTCCATGTGACATACTAAGCAGTAGGGCAGAGACCCCTGCTCCATGTGACATACTAAGCACAGCTCGCTGTTTGGTAATATCTTGCGGAGGGAACAGAGTTTCCGGGTGACACAAGCCTTGCACTTCCTGTTCCTATTACTGAAGAACTACAACACCCACCGTCATCAGCTGCTTCTCCTTCCCGCTTTCTGTCAACAAACTCATCAACCTTCAATTAGATATTTGAATGCGGAGATATAGGCTTCGAAAAGCATGTTGGGACACGCTGGGAGTTGTAGCTTTGTAGCAGCTGGATAGCCCCATGTCGTATTCTAGACTAAGCCCCCTTAAATTGAGCGGGACCTCCACCGCATTCACAAGGGCTTCAAAAGTAACCGACGTTTTAATCTTTAAAGGGAACCTGTCACCCCCCCAGGCGTTTGTAACTAAAAGAGCCACCTTGTGCAGCACTAATGCTGCATTCTGTCAAGGTGGCTCTTTTAGTTTGGGTCCCTGGCACTGCTGCAATAATCACTTTTGAAGTTTGTCCCTCATACCTGTGAAATCGTCCCAGGGGCAGGTCTTTTCCCCAGTCCAGACGCACCACAGCCGTCATTCATGGCCTCTGCGCGCCGGGCGCTACATCCTCTTCCTTCATTAGCGTCCCTGGCGCCTGCGCTGTAAGTTCGAAGGGTAGCGCAACTGCGAATGCCCGAAAAAAAAAAAAACAACAGCGCAGGTGCTGGGGACGCTACTGAAGGAAGAGGAGGCGGCGCGCAGAGGCCATGAGTGACGGCTGTGAGGCGTCTGGATTAGGGGGGGAAAGACCTGCCCCCGGGACGATTTCACACGTATGGACAAATTTCAAAAGCAATTATTGCATCAGTGCCAGGGACCCGAACTAAAAGAGTCACCTTGTCAGAAAGCAGCATTAGTGCTGCACAAGGTGGCTCTTTTAGTCACAAATATCTGGGGGGGTGACAGGTTCACTTTAATAAATCAATAGAACACATGAAAATAGGAAACATTGTGATATATCTCCTGTTTTTGCATGAGTAATCATTTATTCTTAGGCTATGTGAATAGGTTGCGGATTTTTTGCAGACCCGTAGCATTTTTTCTGCGTCGAATTGCACCAAATCCGCAAAGGATTGCTCAAGCGATGTTAATCAATGGGAATTCAGCACATGCTGCAGAAAAATCCGACCTGATTCGCAGCATGTCAATTCTTTTTGCGGATCTGCAGCGGTTCTACACCCATTGACTTACATTGAGTCAGTCAAATCTGCAGCCAAAACGAAGGTGTATAAAAGGTTTGCGGATTTGCTGCGGAGTTGCTCCCAAAAACGCTGCAGAAAGGAAATAATGTCAGAAGGAGGAAAAGTGTGTGGGCGGAGAATATGTGTGTGTCTGCGTCTGTGTGTTGGTGTCTGTCTGTGTATCCATGCGACAAACAGCCCATAGTGATTGTACTTAGGCGTTATTTGATGGGACTACTACTACTACCATCGGCTATGTCTGCTGACACATATAACAGAGACAGCATGAGCCGATGATGGGAGAGTAACCTCATCATCCGGCGCCTGTGTTCAATTGTAAAAAAAATATAATATATATATTTATAATTTTTTTTATCAAAACATTTACATAATTACATACATATTCACATACAATATACCTCCTCACCGAACAGCTAATCCCCGATTAACATACTCCCTGTCCACCGTAGTCCATTTAATACCGAATGCCCCACGACGATCTCACGTGTAGGACAGTCACATCAGGAATTTGACTGCTCTACCCAGCCTCCAGCGATATATTGACAGGAGGTAATCCCTGCCCCAGTGTATCACTAACCTCCCATGAGAGTTCACCGGAGTTCATCAGCTCCGGCGCTCTCACTTGCGGCACCACTGCATGAGAAAATTCTCACACAGTGGTAGTGCCGTGAGCGCCGCAACTGGTCAACTTCAGCGAATTCTCATGGCAACTTAGTGATACACTGACAGGAGGTAATCCCTCCCGCAGTGTTTTGCCGGAGGCTGGGTAGAGCGGTCACAGCTTCCTATGTGACTGTTCTACAAGTGAGACCGCTGTGGGACACTCGGTAATGGAGTAATGGACGTCGGACAGGGAGTATTATATGTTGGTTTATTATTTAATTTTTGATGCAGGAGACGAGGGAGTCAGGGATTAGGCGTTCAGTATGGTAAATTTAGATTCAATAAAAGGAGTCTGATTATTTCAAATAAAGGACTTTATTCTGGCTGTATATTTACCATGTAACTATGGGGTTAGTAATGGATAGGTGTCTTACTAACATGACAATACAAAGGTGACATGAAGCCCACAAATATGAACCCCACTTGCCACCACTACAGAGCAAGTGGGAAGAGCGAGGCTAAGTGCCTGCAGCTGTCTACCTAGTCTTTGCTGGTTCAATTTTATAAGGGTACCCATGTAAATTGTTTCTGGGGTTCCCCTGTAAACTAGCCAGTAAAGGCTAAGCAAACAGCCGTGAGCTGATAATAGCCCGGGAACCTTTATGGCTATTGGCTCCTTCAAAGTATATTAACATCAGCCCTCAGCAATCGGCTTCCCTCTGCTGGTTATGAAAATTATGCGGGAGCCCATGCAATTTTTTTTTTTTTTTAAATAAACAGATATTGTATTTCACGCAGATTTCTGACAGTTGCTATTTTATTACAGCATATGTAGGTTAATTATGTTAATGCTCCTACATAGGCTGGTGTGTGTGTCTTTATTGAATATTAATGAGGGTATCTGGCTGAAGAGGTTGAACAAGGAAATAACATCACAATTCTTTTTTTTAATAATAGATCTTTATTTAGTTCTATGGATTTACAAAAACGCATAAAAATCCACATGAAAATCCACATCAAAACCACATGGATTTTCAACGTTTTCTGCCAAGAGCGGCAGAAACAGCGCAGAATTTTTTACAGGCAAATCCACAATGTGGGCACATAGATTTTACCTCAGAATTGAGAAGTTTAAAGATACCTTCACACATAACGATTTAGTTAACGATATCGTTGCAACGTCACGCTTTTTGTGACGTAGCAACGGTCCCGCTAACAATCTCGTTATGTGTGACAGCGACCAACGATCAGGCCCCTGCTGGGAGATCGTTGGTCGCTGGGGAATGATCAGGACCTTTTTTTGGTCGCTGATCACCCCGCCGTCATCGCTGGATCGGCGTGTGTGACGCCGATCCAGCGATGTGTTCACTTGTAACCAGGGTAAATATCGGGTTACTAAGCGCAGGGCCGTGCTTAGTAACCCGATATTTACCCTGGTTACCATTGTAAAAGTTAAAAAAAAAAAGAAAAAAAAACAGTACATACTCACATTCCGATGTCTGTCACATCCTCCGCCGTCAGCTTCCCTGCACTGACTGTCAGCGCTGGCCGTAAAGCAGAGCACAGCGGCGATGTCAGCGCTGTGCTCTGCTTTACGGCCGGAACTTGACAGAGCACAGTGCGGGAAGCTGACGGCGGGGGACGTGACAGACATCGGAATGTGAGTATGTACTTTTTTTTTTTTTTTTTACTTTTACAATGGTAACCAGGGTAAATATCGGGTTACTAAGCGCGGCCCTGCGCTTAGTAACCCGATGTTTACCCTGGTTACCCGGGGACTTCGGCATCGTTGAAGACAGTTTCAACGATGCCGAAGTCGTTCCCCTGATCGTTGGTCGCTCGAGAGAGCTGTCTGTGAGACAGCTCCCCAGCGACCACACAACGACTTACCAACGATCACAGCCAGGTCGTATTGCTGGTCGTGATCGTTGGTAAGTCGTTTAGTGTAACGGTACCTTTAGGCTATCTCCAGTGCAGACAGAGTTTTACATTCCAGAGACAGGAGATGGCTGCTGTTTTCATTGCGGAGACAGGAGATGGCTGCTGTTTTCATTCCAGAAACAGGAGAAAGCGGCTGTTTACATACCGGAGACAGGAGATGGCGGCCGTTTACATTCTGGAGACAGGAGGCGGCAGCTGACTGGTACATTTAATCACCAATTCTATCCTTTAATAAGCTGTTGCCCATCCTCCATCGCAGGGACCACGAGAAGGAGCCTTGTCTATAAGGAGGCACCTTGCTATACAATAACCTGTGCTGGTGCCATGCCACACAACAGGAATCCATTCCTCAGCGAGGTAAGGCAAGCGTAGGACCTGGTATAAGAGAGATGCCGTAAAGAGGCTACCAGGTACACATAAAATTGGCCATTTTTATGCGCCAAAAGCTCTCATTTTTCACATTTCTAGTGCAGTAACGCAGTTCAAATTTCGTTTTTCAAGTTTGTATGTACTAGCGCTGCAGTGTGCTGCCTTATTTACTTAACTATATACGAGTTGGCGACTCTAGGTTCAGCACCTGTTCACACTGAGTCTATGTTTGGATGTGCCGGTCAGGTTTTTGAAATGGAACAACAGGAATCCAGACATGGGTCATTTCCTGCTTCCTAAGTTACGAAATCCTCACAATAATGTCTGCACCTCAAGGAGATTGATTGTTCTGAGAAAACCAATGAAGTTGCAATCTCTTGCCAAAATGGCCGCCTCCATAGTGGTCACAGAAAAATCCTCTTTTGTCTTATTCTTTTACAGTCCTTAGAAAAAAAAAAGCAATGTAAATGTTTAATACTATTATTACATAATGGTCTTCTGCTCGTTCTTGAGCCAGGGGGACCAGATGGATGAACGCTCAGTAAGAAGATGGATCTTGTGCCGCCATTATCTTAGTACGGTGTATTATTATTTTGCCTCTTTCAGCGAGAAGTGAACGGTTATTAGTTCTGTGCTTAGACAAGGGCAGCTGGTACTGAAGGCATTCTTCTCTTCTGTCCCGCCGATTAAGCTGACAAGGGAATATGGCCGCTCATCGCCCGACTTTACGTTTTATTGAGCTTGTGTACAATATAATTAGCAGTCACAAAAACGATCTTAATAAGCACTGACGCAGTAAAAAAAAAGGTGTAACTGTGATGCTATGCTCCATCTATAGCTCCTCCGCTGAATACTGACTTCTTTTCATTCTTAAAAGGGACACTCCAGTTAATATAACAAAACAAAACAATCCACTGTGTCCAAGTGCCTTCAAATGGGTTTGTCAGGCAATGATCACACCAGTCAGTCTGCATTCTGCATATCTGATATGTAACATGGGTAAAATTTAAGGCCGACACTGATTTCTGACGGGTGATCGGCACAGGGATAAGCCCCATGATTATTCGATAGGGCTCATCTTTGGCAAGCAGCACAAACTTTTCATTACACCATGATCTTGGCCAGAAACGGTGGCATGCCGTTCCGTGGCTTGGCTGAAGTTAATGACGCCTGATCTGTAGTACTGCACATAACCTGTGAACAGACGTGACGCCGTTTTTGGAATTCTAAAGAACACACAGAAATCTTTAAATTAGCTAGATTACATATCTACGGCTAGTATCGTTTAAGGAGCGAGGGGATCAGCCCCATCACTGTCAGATCACATGACATAAAAGAGCCGCAACCGGATCGGAAATCCGAGCTCAGCGTTTGCATATGCAAATATAGGACTGACTAATTTGGATACAAATCCCTGTCAGAGAGGAACGTCAGATTAATTCTGCAAGTCCCCAGCGCGATGTAGACAACGTACTCACTGAGCCATGGGAGCGGATCTAATAGCGACCATCCCCAGTACAGACCCCCATCCCACAACGTTTCTACCGTACCCACTAACACTACAGGAAAGCATTTCTATGACGGCTTACATCACCTCGGTGGTCAGGTTATCCCCAGCTCTGTTTAGGCTTCTTGTATTTTACTTGCACCTTTCAGGCTCACAAAGAACGTTTACATACGGCTCGCCGATATCCGCTAATTACCATTAATACATCTCTGGCCTTAGTAAACATTCCCGGAGGTCCGCTGTATGATGGCGGCAGGTTGGTGGCCGCGGTAAGGAAAGTCAGGTAGCCGGCAGCTGGGAATGGCGCGGTGCGATGACACGGTGCATCTCTCCTAACAACGGCAACAGCTGGCGAGGATCAGGAGGAGCTGAAACCTCAAAGGGATTTACTGGCATATGCAGCCAGATAAACCATAGGACACCGGGCCGGGCACCCCCAGGACAGGAGAGACAGCCTGTGCTCAGGGGGCTTCTACGTATATTCTGGGGTTACGTCTCACAATAACCATCAACAAAACAACCAATAAACTCTGCGACAAAACAAAGCACGGTAACGTGTAGGCACAAAAGTCAGGTCATGTTGTGTTCCTACTGAAATGATACACAATTTACTAATATACTTCCAACGGCACCTTCAGATGTGGGAAATGCAAGTTTTGCAGGTATATCTCTAGGGGCAGTACTTTTGTAAGCTCCAGTACAAAAAAAGATTTATGAGATGAGACATTTTGCTAATTGCAAAACTGAAGGTGTAGTTTATCTTTTTCAATGTAGTTGCCCCATGGACTATGTGGGTAAAACGAAGCGAGAATTTCGTAGAAGGGTGGGGGAACACATAGGGGATATTCTGAATGAAAGGGATACCCCTATCTCTGAACATGTGAGGAATGTGCATGGTGGTGACCTGAGTATATGTAGTTTCTCCGTGATTGAGGTTGTTATGCCATCAGTAAGAGGTGGAGATTGGGATAAGCTAATTATCCAAAAGGAAGCCCAATGGATTTTTCGGATGAAAAGCATGAAACCAAAGGGTTTAAACGATCAATTACATTTCGGTTGCTTTATATGAATCCCTATGAGTCCCGTATGGTCAGTCTCCGTCTTTGTGACCCATTGTTCCAGGATAGGATGTTGGTCGTTATTTATATTATTTTATAGTATCTTTATTTATTTGTGTTTTTTTCACACGGTCTTAGTTTGAGGGGGTATGTCCTTTTTGTAAGAGGTGGCTGTTTACAGAATTTCGGGTATATACCAATACAATATCTCAATTTCCTAAAAGTGTACGTTCTGCGAGTAAGTGCTTATGAAGCATACGCAGAACTGTACGTAGTTTTGGTATTTTTTTGGGCTCAGACGCTTAAGCGCTCCACTATTTGTAGCGTATCAATGTATATATAAATAATACTTCTGAAGTGTGCGTATTTTTGTGAGTAAAATGATACGTATTACCGTTCTTTGAGCGTCCTGGATAATGTTTACAGCACAGGCATTTGCGCTCCAGTTTAGATTACGCATGCGCATGATAGTTTGGGCTCAGACGCTTAATCGCTCCACTATTTGTAGCGCATCAATGTATATAAGAAAATACTTCTGAGGTGTGCATATTTTTGTGAGCAAAATGATACGTATTACCGTTCTTTGAGCGTCCTGGATAATGTCTACAGCGCAGGCGTGAAGTGGAGCGCATTTGCGCTCCAGTTTAGATTACGCATGCGCTTGAGCGTCCTGGATAAGGTTTACAGCGCAGGCGTGAGGTGGGACGCATTTGCGCTCCAGTTTGATTACGCATCCTTAATGAAGTCGCGCATGCGTGAAGAGAACGCTCTTGCGTCGTATAGTAGAGCCTTTTATCTTAGTAACCCGGAAGTTCATCTGTCGGCGTGGTATGATAACCGCACGAGGATATAAAGAGCATGGCTACCACACTTACTACAAGGCTGATATAGACCGGCAGTTGCTGGATGGACATTGTTCCCCACTGCGGTAGAGGATATAGCGCTTCTCTGAATACAGTCAGATAAGTTACATTCTTTAGTTTGGATATGGGTATGTCTCCTGATGAACCTACATAGGGGAAACGCGTCGAGCAAAGCATACTCCATGCTATAGGAAAAGCTTATATGAGCAAAGCAGATTTAATGCTATGAGATAGTACATCTGGTCATTGGGGCTAAGTTAATATTTTTTGCACTTTTTTTGCACTATTATTGCACTTTTTCTGTGCCTTGTTGGTTCACCTGCCTTAGGCCGGCGTCACACACAGCGTAAAACAATACGGTCCGTATATTACGGCCGTAATACGCTGAAAAGTCCCGAAAAAAGTGGTCCGTAGCTCCTCCGTAGGCAGGGTGTGTCAGCGTTTTTTGCGCATGGCATCCTCCGTATGTAATCCGTATGGCATCCGTACTGCGTGGTTTTCTCGCAGGCTAGCAAAACCAACATACCGCTATAGAAGTGATCCATGTGTCCCAAAAAGAAAAGAAAATATATATATACTGTCTATACATATATATATATATATATATATATATATATATATATATATATATATATATATATATATATGTCAGTAGACACATATATTAGAGAGAAAAGCCGGTAATTCAGTGCGGTGTACAGTAAAATCACACTGACAGCTTACAGTAGAATAGGTAGAATAAATGTGTACACATAGAATAGGTATATATATATATATATATATATATGTCAGTGAGACACATATATGTATATATATTAATATTTATTCCAGCGCTAGACAGCTTGAAAGCCGGTAATTCAATTACCGGCTTTTTCCTTCTCCTTCCTAAAACCCGACATGATTTGAGACATGGTTTACATACAGTAAACCATGTCTTCTCTCCATTTTTTTTGCAGATTCCACACTACTAATGTCAGTAGTGTGTATCTGCAAAATTTGGCCGTTCTAGCTCTTAAAATAAAGGGTTAAATGGCGGAAAAAATTGGCGTGGGCTCCCGCGCAATTTTCTCCGCCAGAGTAGTAAAGCCAGTGACTGAGGGCAGATATTAATAGCCTGGAGAGGGTCCACGGTTATTGCCCCCCCCCTGGCTAAAAATATCTGCCCCCAGCCACCCCAGAAAAGGCACATCTGGAAGATGCGCCTATTCTGGCACTTGGCCACTCTCTTCCCATTCCCGTGTAGCGGTGGGATATGGGGTAATGAAGGGTTAATGCCACCTTGCTATTGTAAGGTGACATTAAGCCTAATTAATAATGGAGAGGCGTCAATTATGACACCTATCCATTATTAATCCAATACTAGTAAAGGGTTAAATAAAACACAAACACATTTGTTAAAATTATTTTAATGAAATAAAAACAATGGTTGTTGCAGTATTTTATTCAACGCCCAATCCAGTCACTGAAGACCCTCGTTCTGTGAGTAAAATACCGGATTACGTACCGGTAATGCTCTTTTATAGAGCCCACGACAGCACCCACTAGAGAGAGGGGATCCGCCCCTAGGAACAGGAAACCTACAGAGAGATAAAAGGGGCGGCCCCCCCTCGCTCCTCAGTTGTTTTACAGAGAATAGGAGGAACCGCCGCCAGGTTTTAGTTAACAGGTTCGGGTATATCCATATATATACATATTTACAACCTCATTATATCTTTCTAATATTTACACCTCACCAAACAAGCACCATGTGCAACTATATACAGAAAAGGGAGGGATGTGAACGGGTGCTGTCGTGGGCTCTATAAAAGAGCATTACCGGTACGTAATCCGGTATTTTCTATTCGCCACGACAGCACCCACTAGAGAGAATTGCAGAGACTATAGACTGGGTGGGTTTACTGAGTCAAGGACCGATACACCAAAAGTTAGATCAGAAGCAGAGGATAGATCTAATCTATAATGCTTATAGAAGGTATTCGGTGAAGACCAAGTTGCAGCCTTACATATAAGGTCTATTGGCACATTTGCCCTTTCTGCCCAGGAAGTCGACAAGGCTCTTGTAGAGTGCGCTCCCACATGCATTGGAGGATCTTTCCCTCCGGCCTTATACGCCAAGATTATTGCCTCTCTGATCCAGCGAGATAATGTGTTCTTTGTGACTCCGGCACCCTTGGTTTTACCCTGAAAAGACACAAAGAGAGCCCTACTCTTCCTCCAGTCCCTAGTTCTCTCTAAATAGGCTAAGACAGTCCTTTTTACGTCTAGGGTGTGAAGTCTTTCTTCTTCTGGAGTTGAGTGGTTCTCATAAAAGGTAGGTAACTGGATCTCCTGGGATCTATGAAAGGTAGAAGCCACCTTAGGGAGATAACAAGGATCTGTTTTTAAAAGTATCCTATCTGATGTTACCACAAAAAAGGGAGGATCTATAGATAAAGCATGAAGATCACTTACTCTTCTAGCAGAAACTAATGCCACTAATAATACCGTTTTTAAAGAAATATTTTTTAGTGAGGCTGCATGGAGAGGCTCAAAAGGTGATTGAGTCAATGCATTTAGGACTATTGATAGATCCCACTGAGGGACCCGAGGTATGCTAATTGGTCTCGATCTCTCACAGGCAGATATAAACCGAGATATCCATTTATTACCTGCTACATCAAAATTAAAAAGAGCTCCTAAGGCTGACACCTGCACTTTCAGAGTGCTTACAGAGAGTCCTAATTCCAGACCTTTTTGTAGAAATTCCAATATTGGAAATATAGGAATATCAGCGGAAAGTTGTGTAGTATGGAATTGAAGGAATTTCCTCCAAATTCTGACATAAATCCTGGTAGTTGAGGGTTTTCTACTTTTCATCAGAGTATCTATTAACCCACTAGAAAACCCCCTGAGATTTAGTAACTGCCTTTCAAACTCCATGCAGTTAAATTCATGCCTTTTGCCTGAGGATGAAGGAACGGACCCTGAGAGAGCAGGTCCTTGGATTGAGGCAGAATCCACGGGTCCGACACTGACATCGCCCTCAGCCATGAGAACCATGGCCTTTTGGGCCAGAATGGGGCTATTAATAGAATTCTTGTTCCTTCTTCTCTTATTTTTCTTATTACCAAAGGTAGTAGATTCAATGGAGGAAAAGCATATGCCAGGTCGAAAGTCCAGGGCACTTGGAGGGCATCGAGTATGTCCGGCTTGTCCTCTCTGTTTAGAGAGGCAAACATCCTGACCTGTCGGTTGGCTCTTGTGGCAAACAAGTCTATTTGAGGAATACCCCATTGCGCTGTTATCATTTTGAAAATTTTTCTGTTTAGCATCCATTCCCCTTGATGAAGGGTGTGACGGCTCAGAAAATCGGCACGAAAGTTGTCTGTGCCCCTGATGTGAACTGCTGATAGTGATAGCAGATGACCTTCGGCTAATTCCATGATGTCTGATGCCAGCTGCCTGAGTCTGTCCGACCGCGTACCTCCTTGATGGTTTAAGTAAGCTACTGCCGTGGTGTTGTCGGAGAACACTCTTGTGTGAGAGCCGCTGAGCTGAGGAAGAAAGTGAAGTAGGGAATAATATATTGCCCTCAACTCTTTGACATTTGAAGAACTATCTAGTTCCGAACTAGACCAAAGATCCTGAACCCACTGATCCTTAAAATGTGCCCCCCAGCCTTTAGGACCAGCATCTGTGGTCACTATACTAGAGGGGGAAATTATCCAGAGAACCCCTTTTGAAAGGTTTTTCTGATTTAACCACCACCTAAGGGAGTGTAATACTTCCGTTGTTAGATAAACTGTTCTATCCAGACAGCCTCTATTCTTAATGTCCTCCTCTAATATAAATTTTTGTAGAGGCCTAGTATGAGCCTGTGCCCACTGGACCGCAGGGATACACGATGTCAGAGAACCTAGTAATGACATGCTCTGTCTGAGTGACATACTACGATTTTCTATTGCTAAAGATACCTTATCAACTATGGAGATTTTCTTATCCTCAGGCAGCTTACAAATCTGGTCAGCTGAATCTAGAAGGAGCCCTAGGAATTTCTGACACTTAACCGGCTGAAGTCTAGATTTTTCCCAATTAACCAGCCACCGCAGGGATTGTAAGGAAACCACTACTTCCCGTAACCTCTGCTCACACTGTAGGGGGTCTTTACCCACAATCAATAGGTCATCTAGATATGGAATGACTAAAGTATCTTTTACTCTTAGGAAAGACATAACTTCCAATAGCAATTTTGTGAAAACCCTTGGGGCCATGGATAATCCGAAGGGCATCGCCTTATATTGTAGATGACGAATTTGTCCCTCTATACAGACTGCTACCCGAAGGAACTGCTGGAATAAATGATGTATAGGAATATGATAGTAAGCATCCTTAAGATCCAATACTACCATGTAACAGTTTGGAAATAAATTCTTTATGGCTGAACGAATGGATTCCATTTTGAATGTTTTAGGCCTTATAAAGGAGTTCAGCTTTCTTAAATTAATTATGGTTCTGAAAGAGCCATCCGGCTTATTAATCAGAAACAAGGGAGAATAAAATCCCCTCCCCCTCTGGGAAGATGGGACTTCCACTAGGACTTGTTTGCGTAGGAGGGTTTTAACCTCTGTTTCAAGTGCCTCTTGCTGAGGCCTGGATCTTAAGGTGGTAAGGAGGAAGGAGTCCGGTGGAGTTCTAATAAAGTCTAATGTGAGGCCTGAAGATATTAATTTAATGGCCCAAGTATTTATTGTTATCTCTTCCCATTGTTGCCTAAATTGTTTTAATCTTCCACCCACTGGAGGAATATAATTACTGGAATTTGTCGGCTGGCTTGAATGGACGTTTATTAAACAGGTTTCCTTTTTGTTTAAAATCCTTATTGTTCCATCTGTCTCTGAAGCCTCCCTTCTTTCCGAATGGTGGCTTCCTGAAGGCCCTTCTGTAAGATGGAACAAAGGGATTAGGGAATCCTTTTTTCCTTTCACCTGCCTTCTTGAGTATATCGTCAAGGACTGTTCCAAATAGGTACTCACCCTGACAGGGTATGGCACATAATTTTGATCTAGATTGGGCATCTCCTTTCCAGTTTTTTAGCCATAAAGCCCGCCTAGCCGTGTTGGAGATATTAGCTGTTCTGGCCGCCAGACGTAGGGAGTCAATAGAGGCATCCGATATAAAGGCAGCCGCACCCTTGATCAAAGGGATAGACGCTCGTAACTTCTCCCTGGATACACCATTTTTAATATTTTGCTCCAGCTGATCCAGCCAGACTAACATTGATCTGCCAGTACATGTGGCTGCAATTGCCGGTTTGAATGCCGTGACACAGGCCTCCCACGATTTTTTAAGGAGCGCATCTGATTTTCGGTCCATGGGATCTGTTAAGGAACCTGCATCTTCCACGGGCAAGGAGAACCGGCGAGATGTAGATGCAACTGCAGCATCGACCTTTGGTATTTTGGTCCATGTACTTAAATCTTCGTCATCAAATGGGTAGCGCCTTTTACAGGGTATTGGTACAAAACCTTTTTGACCTTTACCCCATTCCTTTTTAACGAGGTCCTTTATGGCCTGGTTTATTGGAAACACGTGGCCTTTCCGTTGGGAAAGACCAGCAAACATGATTTCCTGTGGTGTTTGGGGTTCTTTTGACTCCGATACCCCCATCGTATTTCTCACCGATTTAACCAAGTTGTTTATGCCTTCAGTTGGAAAGCAAACAAAGTCTTCTTCCCCTGAAGAATCAGACAGTTGAGAGACCTCAGAGTCGACCTCCCCGCTCTCTGCTGACGTGTCGGCTCTAGGTGAGGATACTCTTCTTTTCTTTTTCTCGGTATTAATCGAGGAAGAACCGCCTCCTAACGACTGAAGTTCTTCCCTAATTATAAGCCGTATCTCGTTCATTTTCACCGATTCCTCCTGCCGTAAGGTGTTATCTATACATGCCTGACATAGACTCTTAGTATAGGAGTCAGGCAGGGGTTCGGTACATATAGCACATTGTTTGTGCTTACTCTTTCCCGTCCTTTTTGCCTAAAATAATACAAGCAAAGG
Source organism: Ranitomeya imitator (assembly GCF_032444005.1). Lineage (NCBI taxonomy): Eukaryota > Metazoa > Chordata > Amphibia > Anura > Dendrobatidae > Ranitomeya > Ranitomeya imitator. The sequence goes on from NC_091282.1 coordinate 658,631,218, forward strand.
AATCAATATATACTTCAGTGAAGTATGCGTACACTCACCCAGCGTATTAATTTTACCGGCTGCGGGGTTGCCTTAGTTTGGGATGTGGAACGGGATGATTTTCTTCCCGATTTATCAGTGGAGTCACTTAACTTAAAGTGTCCACTGCTGTTTTTCCTGGTTTCGCTACTAGGTACTAGTGGCTCTTCCATGGAGTGCACACGGACCTCCTCTTGGGATGACATAATGCACACTGACTGCACTTCTCATCCTGACTTTTATAGTGTAGCCACTCCTGCATACATCCCCATCCTGTTTTTTTTTTTTTTTTTTTTACTCACAAGACCGGCATCCAGACGCTGGGATCGCATGGGGGAATCCAATATGGCGGTTCCCCCGGAAATGGTACTCTGACACCGCGACCCCGGAAGTTCAAGCTTCCTTCCATGGGACGCCGACGCTACTGCGCATGCGCCCGCGTCTCTGCAAACCGGAAGCGCTCTCAGCGCTGCTTCCCACCATGTCGCCTCTTACCTCTGGAGGGAACGGAGGGAAGATTCCCCAGGGATACCACACCGCTGCTCAGCTCCACTCAGGAGGGCATTCCACAGGTATCCACACTGCGCCGTGCCTTTCATTAGTACTTACCCAACGGTGTCCCAGCAGGGAGACCGTTGGTACCTTCAGGCTTCCCTGTCAGCCGCACCAGATGAGGGGGGAGCCCGCAGGAACATTCCCCCGACACTGTCTACCTGCTCTGGGACCCCTGTCGCTCAGCAGAGTCGATACAGGCGGTAGCCCAGGCAGGTCTTCCTCTTCTTAGCCATAGAGTTCTTCTCTGTGGGTTCCCTTCTAGGAACAGGAAACCAACTGAGGAGCGAGGGGGGGCCGCCCCTTTTATCTCTCTGTAGGTTTCCTGTTCCTAGGGGCGGATCCCCTCTCTCTAGTGGGTGCTGTCGTGGCGAATAGAAAAAAACATAATAAACCAACAATATACTTACCCTCCGCAGATCTGTAACGTCCAACGATGTAAATCCTTCTGAAGGGGTTAAAACATTTTGCAGCAAGGAGCTGTGCTAATGCAGGCTGCTCCTCGCTGCAAAACCCCAGGGAATGAGGCTAAAAATAGATCAATGATCTATATTTAGCTTTATTTGCGGTGAGGCGCCCTCTGCTGGCTGTTCATAGATCGTGGGAAATTACCTAGAAAGCTCCCTATATATATGTGTCTCACTGACATATATATATATATATACCTATTCTATGTGTACACATTTATTCTACCTATTCTTCTGTAAGCTGTCAGTGTGATTTTACTGTACACCGCACTGAATTACCGGCTTTTCTCTCTAACAGCGCTGCGTATTTCTCGCAAGTCACACTGCTTGTCCGTGTGTAATCCGTATTTTTCACGCTTCCATAGACTTTCATTGGCGTATTTCTTGCGCAGTACGGTGACAAACGCAGCATGCTGCGATTTTGTACGGCCGTAGAAAGCCGTATAATACTGATCAGTAAAATACGGCAAATAGGAGCAGGGGCATAGAGAATAATTGTGCCGTATTTTTTGCGAGTTTTACGGACGTAGATTCTGCGCTCTTACGTCCGTAAAACTCGCATGTGTGACGGCGGCCTTAGAGAAAAATAGTTTTCTTGGACTAATTTTTTGGTCTGCTCTATTTTAGGGTTTAATAGGGAGAGTCGACGGGAGCGGGGGCGCCATATGCGCAGGTTATTAGGGTGCCAACCCCCGCAGGCAGGTAGGGCGTTGTTTATAGGTACAGCTTAGTTTTTCCTGGGTAAGGCGTTATATGTAACATAGTAACATAGTAACATAGTTAGTAAGGCCGAAAAAAGACATTTGTCCATCCAGTTCAGCCTATATTCCATTATAATAAATACCCAGATCTACGTCCTTCTACAGAACCTAATAATTGTATGATACAATATTGTTCTGCTCCAGGAAGACATCCAGGCCTCTCTTGAACCCCTCGACTGAGTTCGCCATCACCACCTCCTCAGGCAAGCAATTCCAGATTCTCACTGCCCTAACAGTAAAGAATCCTCTTCTATGTTGGTGGAAAAACCTTCTCTCCTCCAGACGCAAAGAATGCCCCCTTGTGCCCGTCACCTTCCTTGGTATAAACAGATCCTCAGCGAGATATTTGTATTGTCCCCTTATATACTTATACATGGTTATTAGATCGCCCCTCAGTCATCTTTTTTCTAGACTAAATAATCCTAATTTCGCTAATCTATCTGGGTATTGTAGTTCTCCCATCCCCTTTATTAATTTTGTTGCCCTCCTTTGTACTCTCTCTAGTTCCATTATATCCTTCCTGAGCACCGGTGCCCAAAACTGGACACAGTACTCCATGTGCGGTCTAACTAGGGATTTGTACAGAGGCAGTATAATGCTCTCATCATGTGTATCCAGACCTCTTTTAATGCACCCCATGATCCTGTTTGCCTTGGCAGCTGCTGCCTGGCACTGGCTGCTCCAGGTAAGTTTATCATTAACTAGGATCCCCAAGTCCTTCTCCCTGTCAGATTTACCCAGTGGTTTCCCGTTCAGTGTGTAATGGTGATATTGATTCCCTCTTCCCATGTGTATAACCTTACATTTATCATTGTTAAACCTCATCTGCCACCTTTCAGCCCAAGTTTCCAACTTATCCAGATCCATCTGTAGCAGAATACTATCTTCTCTTGTATTAACTGCTTTACATAGTTTTGTATCATCTGCAAATATCGATATTTTACTGTGTAAACCTTCTACCAGATCATTAATGAATATGTTGAAGAGAACAGGTCCCAATACTGACCCCTGCGGTACCCCACTGGTCACAGCGACCCAGTTAGAGACTATACCATTTATAACCACCCTCTGCTTTCTATCACTAAGCCAGTTACTAACCCATTTACACACATTTTCCCCCAGACCAAGCATTCTCATTTTGTGTAACATAAATAACGAGTGTTCCATTATACACTGGTTGCACAGCCTTTTCATTGCACAATAAATGTATCTTATATATATGTGCAATATTATCTTCGCTTAGTCCTAGTGTTTTTTGTTTGTCTTGTCTGTCTGTATGGTCTGCTGAGTGGTACCCTATTTTTCACACGATAGGGCTTATTAGGGTCAGATTGGGCTAGTCTACGTTGAGCGGGGGCGCCATTGCGCAGGTTTTATAGGGTGCCAACCTCCGCTGCAAGGTAGGGTACAGACAGTTGGCCCTATAGGGATTTTGTGCACTCTGTATCTTTATTAGCAGCTATACGTTTTTTTAGGTCGTGTATGGTGTATTGTTTTAATATTTGTATTAGTAAATGTTAAGTTTTATTGGTGTCATTTACTGTACCTTTATGGTGTCATATGTCGGTGAATTGTTTAAAATAAGGGACACTTTATTTGATTCTCTGTGAGATATTCCTAATATACTTCCAACGGTCCCCGATAAAAAAAAAAAAAAAACAGCCTCAGTCCTGTACTCGGCAGCTCCGCCACCGGCTCTGAGCTTAGCACAGAGGAGCAAGTCGTGTGTCGGCGGAGCACTGACAAGGGGGCTGGCTGACTTTTTCATTTGAATATCATAACCTGCCCTCTTCTCATTCCAAGTATGCTATAACAGAAGAGAAACGAGCATTTAGCCAACCCCCTCCTTACACAAGAGTGATTACAGGCCGACGTAGGACACCCCCAAGCACTGGGTCAGAAATGGAGCAGCCAGTTTTGGGTTTGGGGCCAATATCGGCCATAGATATTTGGAAAACAGTCACCGACTGACTCATAGGCTATGTTCACACATTTTTTCAGAGGTTTTTTTGCACCACCCATTGCTTTTAATTAGTGAAATACACTGAAATAAACATGGTTTTGCACAAAATACTGAGGATAAAAAACAACCAAAAAACGTGTGTGCATGAGATTCCTGAAATCCTATAGACTTTGTTCTGAAAAAGGCAGCTGAAAATTTACATAAAAAAAAAAAGTGCTGAAAAAACGCAACGTGTGAACATAGCCTTACACAAATGCTTTAACGACAACCTTCACTTCTGACATCCCCATACACACGAACACTCAGCCAGCAGCGATCTCTCCCGACTCCACATATGAACACATGGCTAAACAGTTATCTCTCCTGACTCCTCCAATACGCAAGAACGTTCAGCGAGCCACCATCTCTCACAACTGCCCCTTAAGGTACCGTCACACAACGATATCGTTAACGATATTGTTGCAACGTCACGCTTTTTGTGACGTAGCAACGATCCCGCTAACGATCTCGTTATGTGTGACAGCGACCAACGATCAGGCCCCTGCTGGGAGATCATTGGTCGTTGGGGAATGATCAGAACCATTTTTTGGTCGCTGATCACCTGCCGTCATCGCTGGATCAGCGTGTGTGACGCCGATCCAGCGATGTGTTCACTTGTAACCAGGGTAAATGTCAGGTTACTAAGTGCAGGGCCGCGCTTAGTAACCCAATATTTACCCTGGTTACCATTGTAAAAGTAAAAAAAAAAAAAAAAACAGTACATACTCACATTCCGATGTCTGTCACGTCCCCCGGCGTCCACTGTGCCAGCGCCGGCCGTAAAGCAGAGCACAGCGGTGACGTCACTGCTGTGCTCTGCTTTACGGCCGGCGCTGACACAGTCAGTGCAGGGAAACTCTCGGCAGCAACGCGTGCATTAGCAGCGCTCTTGCCGAAAGCAGTTTTAACCCTGTGGACGCCGGCGGGGGACGTCACAGACATCAGAATGTGAGTATGTAGTGTTTTTTTTTTTTTACAATGGTAACCAGGGTAAATATCGGGTTACTAAGCGCGGCCCTGCGCCTAGTAACCCGATGTTTACCCTGGTTACCCGGGGACTTCGGCATCGTTGAAGACAGTTTCAACGATGCCGAAGTCTTTCCCCTGATCGTTGGTCGCTGGAGAGAACTGTCTGTGTGACACTTCCCCAGCGACCACACAACGACTACCAACGATCACGGTCAGGTCGTATCGCTAGTCGTGATCGTTGGTAAGTCATTTAGTGTAAAGGTACCTTTACACATGAATGCGCTGTTCACACCAACACTTTGTGCAACCCGCAGCTCTATCCCCTGCAGTCATCTGTCAGCAGCGTGGCGCACCATGAAAACAAAAAATATCTGCAACTGAATTCAACTGCCTGATCCTTTAATCATCTGTCGGACGGCCCCATATTCTCTAGAGATAGTGGGAACATCCTGGCAAAATCAGCGGTTTGGCTGGCTATCGTCTATTGTGTAGGGGCATTATCATCTTCTAGATGGTGGCCCGATTCGAAAGCAGCGGGTATTCTAGAATATGTATGTAGTTTATTTATGAAGTTTTCAGAATAATGCAATTTATACAAAGGATTCGGCAGCGACCAATTAGCGAAGCGTGGTTCAAATTCTGCGCCAATTCGCGGGCGGACTGTGACTGTCGCCGATTGTTCATGGCCGGGCATGACCAATCAGAAGCCAGGGCCGGCTCCAGGTTTTTGAGGGCCCCGGGCGAAAGAGTCTCAGTGGGCCCCCCTCTAACACATACCACGATTCATGATGCACAGATACAGCAGAGAAATATAGCACAGCCCACGTAGCGCATAACAAAGCCCACGCAGCATAGAGCACAGCCCACGCAGCATAGAGCACAGCCCACGCAGCATAGAGCACAGCCCACGCAGCATAGAGCACAGCCCACGCAGCATAGAGCACAGCCCACGCAGCATAGAGCACAGCCCACGCAGCATAGAGCACAGCCCACGCAGCATAGAGCACAGCCCACGCAGCATAGAGCACAGCCCACGTAGCATAGAGCACAGCCCACGTAGCATAGAGCACAGCCCACGTAGCATAGAGCACAGCCCACGTAGCATAGAGCACAGCCCACGTAGCATAGAGCACAGCCCACGTAGCATAGAGCACAGCCCACGCAGCATAGAGCACAGCCCACATAGCATATAGCACAGCCCACATAGCATATAGCACAGCCCCCATAGTAAATAGCAGACACGTAGTATATTGCCCAGCCACGTAGTATATTGCCCAGCCACGTAGTATATAGCAGACACGTAGTATACAGCACAGACACGTAGTATATTGCCCAGCCGCGTAGTATATTGCCCAGCCACGTAATATATAGCACAGCCATGTAGTATATAACACTGCCCATGCAGTATATAACCCAGGCCACGTAGTATAGAGCACAGCAATGTAGTATATTGCCCAGCCACGCAATATATACCACAGCCACATAGTATATAGCACAGCCCACATAGTATATAGCACAGAGACGTAGTTTATAACACAGCCCACGTAGTATATAGCAATGTGGGCACCATATCCCTGTTAAAAAATGAATTAAAATAAAAAATAGTTATATACTTACCTTCCATCAGCCCCAGGATCCAGCCCAGGCATTTAACGATGCTCCTCGCGACACTCCGAGATAATGATGTAGCGGTCTCGTGAGACTGCTACGTCATCATCTTGCGAGACCGCAATGCATGGACCGGACCGTTGCAAGGAGTGGGAAAGGCCTGGGATGGAACCGGGGGCCGACAGAAGGCGAGTATATAATGATTTTTTCTTTTATTATTTTTAACATTAGATCTTTTTACTATTGATGCTGCATAGGCAGCATCAATAGTAAAAATAAATCCAAGGAGAACTAAGGCTACGTTCACATTGGCGTTCCGCCAATGTGCGTCGCTGTTGCGCCGGCGACGCAGCGGCGACGCGCCCCTATGTTTAACATAGGGGACGCGTGCGTTTTTAGGGTGGCGTTTTTCGACACTTGCGTCGTTTCCGACGCTAGCGTCGCACGCAAGAAAATGCAACAAGTTGCATTTTCTGCGCGTCCGATTTTGGTCAAAAAACGACGCACGCGTCGCAAAACGCGCGTTTTTTCGTGCGTCGCGCGTTGCGTCGCCGACGCAGGGCGGCGCAACGCTAGTGTGAACGTAGCCTAAGAGTCCAAAAGGTAGCCAAAATAATATTCACATTAGTATTTTATTGAAAAATTCATTAAAATCACAAATAAACATAAACACATCATTAAAAATACGTGAGCAAAATCCATAGTGCATCAAAACAAACCTAGGATCGAGGACGAAGATACTACTGAATATATACAGTTGTAAATACCTATAATGAAATGTATGACCAGTATACTCCCATACTAAACATGAGGCTATAGGTAAAGTGCAACAGCTCCATTAACTAGCAGATATAACTCAATAGGTACCGGTACTGCCGCTGTGCATTTGCCCCAATAGCCGTGCCAAAGAAGGCACATATATAGACATTAAAGGTTAATTACCCATGGGGGTGGTGAGTCCAGTCCAGGTCCAGGTGAGCTACCCCAACGCGCGTTTCGCGTACAATAAATCCCGCTTCCTCAGGGGGCAAATGCACAGCGGCATATCCAGTAGTATCTTAGTCCTCGATCCTAGGTTTGTTTTGATGCACTATGGATTTTGCTCCCGTATTTTTAATGATGTGTTTATGTTTATTTGTGATTTTAATGAATTTTTCAATAAAGAACTAATGTGAATATTATTTTGGCTACCTTTTGGACTCTTAGTTCTCCTTGGATTTATGTTTATTGTTAGAGTCGCCATTTGAATGTTTCTTTGTTACTAATAACTGACGTTCTATTTATATCAATAGTAAAAAGTTGGTCACACAGGGTTAATAGCAGCGTTAACTGAGTGCGTTACTCGGAGGCATAACGCGGTCCGTTAACGCTGCCATTAACCCTGTGTGAGCGCTGACTGGAGGGGAGTATGGAGCGGGCACTGACGACAGGGGAGTAGGGAGCGGCCATTTCGCGGCCGCACTGTGCCCGTCGCTGATTGGTCATGGCCATTTGACCGCGACCAATCAGCGACTTGGGATTTCCATGACAGACAGACGGAAGTGACCCTTAGACAATTATATAGTAGATGCTTATATACCCTCCAGGATTCAGGCTGAGAACCCCGGACAGGCCCAGACCACTCATTCATTATAATCTAGTATTATGTATCCTTTAGTAGTCAGGCTGAGAACCCCGGACCTTCCTAGACCACTCATGCATTATAATCTAGTCTTATATACCCTCCAGTAGTCAGGCCGTGAACCCCGGACCTGCCCAGACCACTCATTCATTATACCCTAGTCTGATATACCCTCCAGGAGTCAGGCTGAGAACCCGCGACCTGCTCAGACCACGCATTCATTAAAGCTAGTCTTATATACCCTCCAGTAGTCAGGCTAAGATCCCGCGACTGCCCAGACCACTCTTTCTATTCGGCCCACACCAGTTCTTCCTTCCCTTTGGTAGGAGTTGAGATAATGCGGCCATAAAATCTGGTTGGACCCACATGCATGTAGTGATCCAGAACTCTGTGCCTCACACCTCAGTGAGGACTTAAGTTTCTAGTGAACAGTTATGGTGATATGGTGAAGATCAGTCCGGACTATAAAGAGTCTCTGTGAAGCAGTGATGAATGTAGTAATAACAGAAAATTCTGCTGAGTAGAAGGATTCCTAGGGTAAAGTTGACCTCGCTTCTTTGTCACATTACATGGCAGTGACTCATGCCAGATTTATCCAGAAGACTATCTGTAGGACATCCAAATGCCCCAGTGTGTTCTCAGACACTATGAAAACACCTACGATCCCCAACGGGAAGAGACAGACCCAAAGTGTTGTCATGGGGCTTCAATGTCTGCACATCACAGCCAGTACTCAGTCGTGTGTTAAGAGGTAGAATAAACTGTTATTGAAAGATCTAAGCATTTCGGAGCAGCATTAAGTCCCCTCTAGCGTGACAGGATGTGAACACTGATATGGATGGTGAGGGTGACACTTACATCCATCATGACTACTATCCCCAGCACTAGGAGGCTAAAGAAAGAATACATTAAGGATTGACCAGAATCTGGCCTGTTATGGTCAAATGATCCTCACTGACCCAGTTATGGTCAAAAGACTCCTACTGACCCCTTTATGGCCAAATGACCCCCACACTAACCTGCTATGGTCAAATGACCCTTACTGACCCTGCTATGGTCAAATGACCCCTACTGACCCAGCTATGGTCTAATACCTCTACTGACCCTGCTATAGTCAAATGACCCCCTACTAACCCGTTATGGTAAAATAACACCTACTGACCCAGTCATGGTCGAATGACCCCTTACTGACCCTGCTATGGTCAAAGGACCCCTACTGACCGTTATGGCCAAACAACCCCTACTAATCAGTTATGGTCAAATGACCCCTACTGACCCAGTTATGGTCAAATGACCCCTACTGACCCAGTTATGGTCAAATGACCCCTACTGGCCCTGCTATGGTCAAATAACCCCTACTGACCCTACTATGGTCAAATGACCCCTACTGACCCTACTATGGTCAAATGACCCCTACTGACCCCGTAATGGCCAAACGACCCCTACTAATCCATTATGGTCAAATTACCCCTACTGACCCAGCTATGGTCAAATTGCCAATACTGATCCAGTTATGGTCAAATGACCCCTACTGACTCTGCTATGGTTAAATGACCCCTACTGACCCCGTTATGGCCAAACAACCCCTACTAATCAGTTATGGTCAAATGACCCCTACTGACCCAGTTATGGTCAAATGACCCCTACTGACCCAGTTATGGTCAAATGACCCCTACTGGCCCTGCTATGGTCAAATAACCCCTACTGACCCTACTATGGTCAAATGACCCCTACTGACCCTACTATGGTCAAATGACCCCTACTGACCCCGTAATGGCCAAACGACCCCTACTAATCCATTATGGTCAAATTACCCCTACTGACCCAGCTATGGTCAAATTGCCAATACTGATCCAGTTATGGTCAAATGACCCCTACTGACTCTGCTATGGTTAAATGACCCCTACTGACCCAGTTATGGTCAAATGACCCCTACTGACCCTGCTATGGTCAAATGACCCCTACTGACCCCGTTATGGCCAAACAACCCCTACTAATCCGTTATGGTCAAATGACCCCTACTGACCCAGTTATGGTCAAATGGCCCCTCCTGTCCCTGCTATGGTCAAATGAACCCTACTATGGTCAAATGACCCCTACTGACCCCGTAATGGCCAAACGACCCTTACCAATCCATTATAGTCAAATGACCCCTACTGACCCAGCTATGGTCAAATGGCCAATACTGATCCAGTTATGGTCAAATGACACCTACTGACCCTGCTATGGTTAAATTACCCCTACTGGCCCCGCTATGGTCAAATGATCCCTACTGACCCAGTTATGGTCAAATGACCCCTACTGACCCTGCTATGGTCAAATGACCCCTACACCCTACTGACCCCGTTATGGACAAACGACCCCTACTAATCCGTTATGGTCAAATGACCCCTACTGACCCAGTTATTGTCAAATGACCCCGACTGACCCATTATCATTTTGGAATTTTAAGTGGAGTTTAAACCAGTACAGCAGGAAGTGTTATCACAGGGACATGGCAGTCTTACAGATTCATCCTTTATGAGCTTGAATCTTGATATCTTTAGGTGGTTTCTGACTGCCTGCAGATTTATCTTTAGTTTTGTTATTTTCTCGATATGCAACTGTGGATTTATCCAGACACAACAGCTCCTGCATGTAAACTTAGTCCAGGGTCCCTGCTTTGGGCACGTAGACAACAGAACAGGGAGGAAACCAGAGCTCTGCAGGAAATCCTACAAAACAGGGTCTGCAGAATGATAAGAGGCTGCCAGCAATACCCTGCCAGCCAGATCCAAGCCAGAGGTATAATTATAGGTATAGCATCACACCCAGTCCAGCGATGGGCACAAGGTCTTCCTTTGGGAGGCACCAGGGTTACAAATAGAAGCCAAGAAGCAGGAGCCTGTAAGCAGAATAGTGGAGCTTGTACTAGAGAGATACAAGTGACTTTCTACAGGGTCATGTAACATTTGCACCTTGAAAGGTCGGTACATATAATAATCAAAAAAAATTTTGACTTTTCTTGAAAGGTACCCTTAATACAGAAGCCCAAACCTCAGCTTCCTGGATCGAAAGAAATAAAAATAAACAGAAAAATGTAAAAACCCTCCAGACTCCAGAGGTAAATGCACATAGAGTAATTGGAGGAGAACTGCTCCGACCACAGAAGAAAGTTAGTCCGGAAGGAAAGGGCAGGGCACATTTCAGGGCCCATTACATGCTCTGTGCTAGCTTATAATCACAATGGACTGGTTAGTTACACAGATCTACTTCAAGGCCTTTGATCTGAGAAGGTCCGACAGGCGTAATGTCTGAAACATTCCAGACCCCCATCCTGGACCCCTGAAGTCTCATCCACATCACTTCCTTCTGCCATGGCTTCCATCTCTTATTCCGAGTACTCTTACCAGGGAAATTATACATTAAAAGGTCTGTATTGTCAGAATCTGGTAGGTTATGGGTTACTTATCCACACAATTTACAAAAACGACATGTTTAGCTGATATTTGCGATGACCCCAAAACAATGTTCCAGAATATGAATACCCTTCCTGTCTTCTGTGGGTACGGTGCTGTCATGGAGGTGCCAAATAGATTCAGACCACCAATCGCATCAACGTCCACTGTTAGAGTTGGTCAGGATATGACCATTGATGGAGATGGGAAATCCAAAACAATGTTCCAGCTGAACCTACGGAATAGGAAGACCCTTCCTGTCTTCTGTGGGTACGGTGCTGTCATGGAAATGCCGAATAGATTCAGACCACCAATCGTATCAACGACTACACAGAAAGTCTACTGTTAAAGCCGGTCAGGATGTGACCATTGATGGACATGGGGAATCCAAAATAATGTTTCTGAACAGGACATCCTGACCTGAAGATCGTTGTCCCTCAGCTCACACATCATTTATCATTCAGCTTTCCACAAATGAGGCAACTGAAAGGTTTGGGCCGACTCAGAGCCCAATGTTAAGCGACCTCCACATCTCGTCTAGCTACACTGGAGACAGATTTATAATAACACAACGCTGTATTACTTCTATACACGGTGTCATTATTCTGTCACACAATATATCATGGCTTATATACTCAATGGAGGCTCACGGGACCCTACAGAGATAATAATGTGCTGCAAGCTTTTTATAATACAGTATAAAGTAATAATATATGGCTTAATCACAATGTTGACTAAGTAAAGAATTGATATTATGGGAAGCACTATCCTGATATACGAGTCCTATTACATTTAATGATAATCGGACGAATGGTATTATAGTGAGTTCACTAGTTCTTCATGTCCTGGTGATCTGGGTGTAGTACTGATCACTATAGTGACCTCTCACCAGTGACGTATATACAGTGATATCACCGCTCTATATCCTGGTGATCTGGGTGTAGCATTGATCACTATAGTGACCTCTCCCCAGTGATGTATATACAGTGATATCACTGCTCTATATCCTGGTGATCTGGGTGTAGTACTGATCACTATAGTGACCTCTCACCAGTGATGTATATACAGTGATATCACCGCTCTATATCCTGGTGATCTGGGTGTAGTACTGATCACTATAGTGACCTCTCCCCAGTGATGTATATACAGTGATATCACCGCTCTATATCCTGGTGATCTGGGTGTAGTACTGATCACTATAGTGACCTCTCACCAGTGATGTATATACAGTGATATCACCGCTCTATATCCTGGTGATCTGGGTGTAGTACTGATCACTATAGTGACCTCTCACCAGTGATGTATATACAGTGATATCACCTCTCTATATCCTGGTGATCTGGATGTAGTACTGATCATTATAGTGACCTCTCACCAGTGATGTATATACAGTGATATCACCGCTCTATATCCTGGTGATCTGGGTGTAGTACTGATCATTATAGTGACCTCTCACCAGTGGTGTATATACAGTGATATCACCGCTCTATGTCCTGGTGATCTTGGTGTAGTACTGATCACTATAGTGACCTCTCACCAGTGATGTATATACAGTGATATCACCGCTCTATGTCCTGGTGATCTGGGTGTAGTACTGATCACTATAGTGACCTCTCACCAGTGATGTATATACAGTGATATCACCGCTCTATGTCCTGGTGATCTGGGTGTAGTACTGATCACTATAGTGACCTCTCACCAGTGATGTATATACAGTGATATCACAGCTCTATATGCTGGTGATCTGGGTGTAGTACTGATCAATACGGAAAAACTTGATAACTGGAACCTTGATATTTTTACTGGCATGGTGAATATACTGTTAGTAAAGCTTCTATTATCCGGACCCCATCAGAATCACCACCAATTCACAGCTTGGAGATGTGTCCCAGTCAGCAGAGGGTTAAACAGTTCGGCCTAGAAATACAAATCTGGATAAATGATCTTTCCTGCTTGGAGAGCGAGCAATCAGCAAGTGATTATGTACAGGCATTATTTTTGGACGACAAGTCCTCACATCCCTTCTCATCTCCGCAGATGCAGCGAGATTACACAACGATGTGGCTGGATGCTGGTCAGAGGCTGTGAAACGCGTGATTAGTGACACAGCTGTTTTGTTGTAATCTCCAGTGTGACCTGTGGCCTGAGAAAATCCATTTTCCCCTTACATTCTATAAAAACATCTCACTCATGACTCGTGTTTAATTTTTTGTATCACTGCATGTTAATATTGTGTATCCGTTACTCACGTGTCTCGGCTTCAGTGCCGGGCCTTGCTCCCTTCCCTTATTTGCAGTAGTCCACGTGGTTTCCTCAGTTAACACCTGATCGCTTTTGGCGCCATCACTCTAGAGCTTGTAAGACAGGTTCAAGCAGCGGCCAAATTCTTGTGTATTGTCCACTGTTGCCTATAGTTAAGGTACCGTTACACTAAACAACTTACCAACAATCACGACCAGCGATACGACCTGGCCGTGATCGTTGGTAAGTCGTTGTGTGGTCGCTGGGGAGCTGTCACACAGACAGCTCTCTCCAGCAACCAACGATCAGGGGAACGACTTTGGCATCGTTGAAACTGTCTTCAACTATGCCGAAGTCCCCCTGCAGCACCCAAGTAACCAGGGTAAACATCGGGTTACTAAGTGCAGGGCCGCGCTTAGTAACCCGATATTTACCCTGGTTACCATTGTAAAAGTTAAAAAAAAAAAAAACAGTACATACATTCCGATGTCTGTCACGTCCCCCGCCGTCAGCTTCCCTGCACTGTGTCAGCGCCGGCTGTAAAGCAGAGCACAGCGGTGACGTCGCCGCTGTGCTTTACGGCCGGCGGCGCTGACAGTCAGTGCAGGGAAGCTGACGGCGGGGGACGTGACAGACATCGGAATGTGAGTATGTACTGTTTTTTTTTTTTACTTTTACAATGGTAACCAGGGTAAATATCGGGTTACTAAGTGCGGCCCTGCTCTTAGTAACCCGATATTTACCCTGGTTACAAGTGAACACATCGCTGGATCAGCGTCACACATGCCGATCCAGCGATGATAGCGGGTGATCAGCGACCAAAAAAAGGTCCTGATCATTCCCCAACGACCAACGATCTCCCAGCAGGGGCCTGATCGTTGGTCGCTGTCACACATAAGGAGATCGTTAGCGAGATCGTTGCTACGTTACAAAAAGCGTGACGTTGCAACGATATCGTTAACGATATCGTTATGTGTGAAGGTACCTTAAGTCGGTGAAACACACACATATCTCACAGCAAGCAAGTTACCAGTTCCTTGTAACTGTTCACACCTTGCCTTTGCAATCAAGGTAGCGCAAGTCTCCAGTTTTGCAATACTTGTCTGTTTATTCCTGCAATTCATCACTTCCCTGCAGGACGATATGAGGTTCCTATAAGTTACTGCTCCAATGTGTATCAGTCCAGCTGGTTATGCTTCATCTGAGCTACTTGTTCCGCTTTTTTGTCCGACATCCTGTATACCCAGTTGACCCGATCCTTGTTGATCCATGTCTCGTCCATCAAGACCAGCTCTGCTGCACCACTGCCTTTGGGCCATGCTGCTTACCAAAACCTACGGCTTAGAGAATCCACAAAGTAAGCCCCGGATAGCATCTTTATTAAAAGAAGGATAGGCTACAATCTGACATAAAAACTACGACTGTAGAGATCAGCGGTGACATCACTGAGAATGCCTCCTATCCATCACTAGAGATCAGCGGTGACATCACTGAGAATGCCTCCTATCCATCACTAGAGATCAGCGGTGACATCACTGAGAATGCCTCCTATCCATCACTAGAGATCAGCTGTGACATCACTGAGAATGCCTCCTATCCATCACTAGAAATCAGCAGTGACATCACTGAGAATGCCTCCAATCCATCACTAGAGATCAGCGGTGACATCACTGAGAATGCCTCCTATCCATGTCAGTGATTAACAGTAGCCAGGGCCGCGGACAGTTTAGAAAGCGCACCTCTCCCCCCCGGTACCCGATGTATCACTTAACATGTCACATCATCCCCTTTGATAAATTGATAAATCATGTAATGGGTCATCATGTGAGTAACACACAGGTGCCCTGACATTGCACATCTGTAGATGGAAAACGAAAGATAGCATCCACGCAAATGTTTCCATTATGCACAGCACTATACAAAATAAAGTAGTGGTGGGAACTTAATTTTTCCGAGAGGACATATGAGAGATTGACTGTTGTGGAGGGCAGAACCAATATTAATATATTATATATTTTTTTAATTAACCATCACTTATTACTGAACAGAATTAAATATGCTGACACTCCCCTATATACAGTATGAATCCCCACACAGCCTCCTATATACAGTATGAGCCCCCACATAGCTCCCTATATATACACAGTAGGAGCCCTAACTTATCAACCTATATGGAGTATGAGCCATCAAATAGCCCCCTATATACAATATAAGCCTCCACATAGCTCCCTATATACAGTATGTACCCCCACATAGCTCTCTACATATAGTATGAGCCCCCATATATCCAAGTGTACATAGTATGAGTCCCCACATACGTTAGCTCCCTAGATACAGTATGGGCCTCATATAGCTATATATAGTACAAGCCCTCATACAGCCCCCTATATTCAATATGATCCCTCACATAGCCCCCTATATATAATGTATGAGCTGTAACATAGCTCCCTATATGCAGTACAGGCCCTCACAAAGCCCCCTATATAGGCACACATCCCATACCCATATTAGGCTACTTTCACACTAGCGTCGGAATCTTCCCGTCGCAATGCGTCGGGCCGAGATTCCGACGCTAGCGTTTGATGCGCCGTACAACGGGTGCAGCGGATGCATTTCTCCGGCGCATCCGCTGCCCCATTGTGAGGTGCAGGGAGGTGGGGGCGGAGCTCCGGGCATGCATGCGCGGTCGGAAAAAGCGGTCCGTCGGCAGCAAAAAACGTTACATTTAACGTTTTTTGCTCCCGGCGGTCCGCCACAACGCGGCGCAACCGTCGCATGACGGTTGCGACGTGTGGCAATGCGTCGCTAATGTTAATCTATGGGGCAAAAACGCATCCTGCAAACAACTTTGCAGTTTGCGTTTTTTGCCATAAACGACGCATTGCGACGTATTGCAAAAACCGCCAGTGTGAAAGCAGCCTTAAGAAAAACATAACAACACATACTCACGTGGCTACCATTCTCCCTGGGCTCTGCTCCGGTTCCCGAGGCTCCACTTCTACTTGTGGTCAGCGAGTACATGCTGGCGCGATTACATCATTGCACTGGCTGAATTACAGCAGAGGTTTCGGGAACTCCACTGGAGCTATGATGTCATTCTGTATGGCCGGCAGAGCGCCAGGAAAGTTTACTCATAAGATTATAGTGAGGGCAATCTGGCCATAGAATGCCCTCATTATGATCCACCTATGGAGGTCACCAGCCTCCTGAAAACTCTCATGATCCTGCCTCGCTCCAATATGGCCGATACTCCGTTGCAGACGCCTTATGTTCTATAGATTTTAAAGTAGTTGGTGACCTGGATTACATCGACCTCTACACTTCCGAGGTCTCGCCCTCCTATTTTCCCCCACCCCCCACTCATTTTTGGACAATGGTCATGTCTGATCCCTTTTATGTCACAAAACAATAGATGCTCAGCAGGGAAGGGTTGAGAGAGAGTCCTGAGGGAAAGAGATGCCAAATAGGACAAAAACAAAGAGTCTGTCCCAGACAATCATATGAAAGGGATTTTACAAAACCTCTAAAAACTTCGATGTAAAAACATTTACCACCGAGATTTTGTAGGCAAATATGAGGTGGTCCTCAATTATTTTTGAAAAAAAAAATAAGTCTTACGTTTTTAAACATTTGATTTTTCATTATAGAACCTGATGTAGGAAATTCTGACTCTTCCTTTAACCAAGCTCAATAAAGGAAAAGATTTGATGTAGTTGATGACCAGGTGTCAGACAATGCAGCGCTGTACTGTGTTTCCACCATGCGTTTCAAGGCTACGGGAAAAACAAAGAAAATCCCTCATCGTGCCCACTTATTAGTTCACGTCACTGGGTCCTACTGGCAGATGTGGGAGGGGAAATAAAACATATGAGAAGACGGCTCTGCTTCCTGCCGCATGATATAATGCCAAGGGAAATTCTTATAATCTGGCCTCCATTAATTCATTTATTGCCTCTACAGACTCCAGTTGTGATGCAAATTTGAAAAATTCCTCATTACTCAAATTTTGTAGAATAGGTCTAATCATCGCCCAGTAAACGTAACTTTCTTCACTTTTTATAGCAAAATGATATTATTGCCGACAACCAGCCTATATACCATGTGTGAGAGGTTGTCAGACCGTCCCCCAGCTGATGACATCACTGATATGATACAATTTTATGACAATTGCTTTGACTATGTGGAAGCTATAATCTGTCCACATTACAACAGCTGTGGCAAAGTAGAGAATCTGGTGTAGCCAAGTCAGGTAGGACTGGGGTAAGCTGTAACTCTGTAATATGATTAGATGCACCTGCCTAGTCTTTTTTTTTTTTTTTTTTACTAGAACCAGGGCCTGTGTTCACTTAAGGTGTCAGTTTGCTGGATGGAGCAGAGTTGAGTGTGCTGCTGGCGAGTGTCCAGCCAAAATGTGAGCTGTAGCTGAGGCCTAGTTTTTTTGTTTTTTTTTTACTAGAACTAGGGCCTGTGTTCACTTAAGGCAGTGTTCCCCAACTCCAGTCCTCAAGAGCCACCAACAGGTCGTGTTTTTAGGATTTCCTTAGTATGGCCCAGGTGATGGAATTGATGCCTGTCTAGCTTATGGAGTTCTCACCTGGGCATTACTAAGGAAATCCTGAAAACATGACCCGTTGGTGGCTCTTGAGGTCCGAACTTGTGGAACACTGACTTAAGGTGTCAGTTTGCTGGATGGAGCAGAGTCGAGTGTGCTGCTGGCGAGAGTCCAGCCAAAATGTGAGCTGTCGCCGAGCTAGAGAGGGAGAGTCGTGCCGGGATCTTTCTCAGAATGGAGACTGCATGGGTCAGTTGGGAAAGCTGAGCAGTCTGTTTGTGGGAGCTGCAGAGAACTGTGTGGAAGCTGAAGCCTGTTCAGTGTGAACGGTGCCCGGAGCTGAACACTTCTATTTGACGCTGGAAGCTGCTGGAGCTCAGGCTGAAGGAGATACCGACACTGGTATGATAGGGCCTCTTCTGTGTATGAAGTTTGCTCCTGGAGAAAGGACTGTAATCTGCTCAGGTGAGCCCGCACTGGCATATGTGCCCTACTCATCTGTTTATTCATTGTTATACCTTTGTGCCCAAAACAGGCTGTTTGGGGTTTCCTTTAAGTGTTATGAGAGCAATAAAACTGCATCTGTTTGGGCCAAACCCCATTGCCTGTGTGAACGCTACCCAATGCCTACCCGAGAGCGTGAAACCCTACAGTGATAAAATTGAGACTGTTCCCTGAATTAAGAGCCAGTCATTGTACTGGTATAAGACCCTGAACCTGGATAGTGGATCAGTGAAAGTCTATGTACTCACCTGGTTGGGACTCGGATATTAGCTGGCCAGATATTTATTACATCCTATTATTCTCTGTTACCAGCCAACTGTAATCCAAGCCCAGGTTCTGCAGCGTTAGAGAACCTGTCATCACGATTTAACCTATCAATGTAAAAGGTATGGCCAGGTTCTTGTTTAATTCACCCTAGAAGTTTTGGTGCAATCGCCTCTTCGTGAATCGGGGCGGGATTGTATGAGCCTCCTGTTTTAAATTTTGCGCTAGCGTGACCCTTGCCACGAAAGGCATTTGTGCACAGTTATGTTCTGGCGTTATCCAGCTAAATGGTGCTGGAGGCAGCGCATACTAAGATTATCCTCTGCCAGCCTCCAGCTAAATGGCACATGTGCAGATCGAGATCTCGGCTATTCATTGAGTGGAGATTCCATTCTGTGCATGCGTAGCCATGGACGCCATTTTGCTGGCGAACACCTGAATACGAATATGCTCCAAGCGCCACCCGTGGCAAGGGAGGTGCCAACGCAAAATTTTAAAAACGAGGCCCATACAAATGCAGAAGGGCCACGGCAAAACCAAAGACCCTACCCACAGTCCTGTCCTGATTCACGAAGAGACTATTGCACCAAAATTTCTAAGGTGAATTAAACAAGAACCAGGGTAAGGTTTTTTCACTACAGGTATCCATTAAATCAGCATTACAGAATGCTGTAGATAAGCCCCTGATGCTGGTGGGCTTAGCTCATCTTTTGGGGGTCACAGCTTCCCTTTAGGCTATGTGCACACGTTGCAGATTATTTGCGGTTTTTTAGCGTTTTTGCGCTATAAAAACGCTATATAACCGCAAATAATCTGCATACATTAAGCATCCTATCATTTTTAATGAAATCCACAATTTCTGTGCACATGATGTGCGTTTTTCCGCATGAAAAACGCATTGCGGAAAAATAATGAACATGCTCATTAATTTTGCGGTTTTTTCTCGGTTTTCCCACTGTCTAATGCATTGGGAAATGTCTGAGAAAAACCACGCAAAAACCGCGCAAAAAAAACGCATGCGGATTTCATGCAGAAATCTGGCAGAAATGTCTGGATTTCCCCAGGAATTTTCTGCATGAATTCCTGAACGTGTGCACATAGCCTAAAATATGAGACCTGCAACATTTGAGGATTTCAAAGATGAGAAAAGTACAAGCTTAATGTCAGGGCTTCTCATGAATGTCCACCCTCTGGTGCCCGTTCTCCATTATCACATGCCCTGGCCAGGCATTCTCCTCTTATCTGTGCAAATTACTGGCATACTTGGTGTGAGAACAAATTGATATAGATTTACTGATCTTACAGTGGGGGAAATAAGTATTTGATACACTGCTAATTTGCAAGTTTTCCCATCTACAAAGAATGGAGAGGTTTGTGATTTTTATCGTAGGTACACTTCACCTGTGAGAGACAGAATCTAAAAATAATCCAGAAAATCACGTTATATGATTCCATAAATTATTTGCATTTTATTGTATGAAATAAGTATTTGATCACCGACCAACCAGCAAGAATTCTGGCCCTCCCAAAGCCTATTAGTTTTTCTGTAAGAAGCCTCCTACTCTGCACTCATTACCTTTATTAATTGCTCCCGTTTGAACTTGTTACCTGTATAAAAGACACCTGTCCACACAATCAATCACACTCCAAACTCTCCACCATGGCCAAGACCAAATAGCTGCCTAAGGACGCAGGGACAAAATTCTAGACCTTCACAAGGCTGGGCTGGGCTACAGGACAATAGGCAAGCAGCTTGGTGAGAAGGCAACTGTTGGCACAATTATTATAAAATGGAAGAAACACAAGATGACTGTAAATCTTCCTCAGTCTGGGGCTCGATGCAAGATCTCGTAAGCATGATACTGAGAAAGGTCAGGAATCAGCCCAGAACTACACGGGAAGACCTGGTCAATGACCTGAAGAATGCTGGGACCACAGTCTCAAGCATTAGCGTTTGTAATACACTACGCCTCATGTATTAAAATCCTGCAGGGCACACAAGGTCCCTACTCACGCCAGCACATGTCCAGGCCTGTTTGAAGTTCACCAATGACCATCTGGATGATCCAGAGGACACATGGGAGAAGGTCATGTGGTCAGATGAGACCAAAATAGAACTTTTTTGTATCAACTCCACTTGTCGTGTTTGGAGGAAGTAGAAGGATGTGTACATCCCCAAGAACACTGTCCAAACCGTGAAGCATTTTGGGGAAACATCATACTTTGGGGGGTGCTCTTCTGCAAAGTGGACAGGATAACTGCACCGTATATGGGGAAGGATGGATGGGGTCATGTATTGTGAGATTTTGGCCAACAACCTCCTTCCCTCAGTAAGAGCATTGAAGTTGGGTCATGGCTGGGTCTTCCAGCATGACAATGACCCAAAACACCTAAAGAGTGGCTCCGCAAGAAGTATATCAAGTTCCTGGAGTGACCTAGCCAGTCTCCAGACCTAAACCCAATAGAAAATCTTTGGAGGGAGCTGGAACTCCATGTTGCCCAGTGACTTCCCCAAAGCCTGAAAGATCTGGAGAAGATCTGTATGGAGCAGTGGGCCAAAATCCTTGCTGCAGTGTGTGCAAACTTGGTCAAGAACTACAGGAAACGTCTGACATCTGTAATAGCAAACAAAGGTTTTTATACCAAACTAGCTGAAGAGCCCGGCGTTGCCTGGGCATAGTAAATATCTGTTGTTAGTTAGAGCACCTCACTTCTCTTATTTTCCCATCACGCCCCTCATTTTCCCCATCACATCTTTCATTTTCCCCCTCACATCTCTCATTTTCTCCCTCACTCCTCTCATTCCCCCCTAACACTTGTCATTTCGACCTCACATCTGTCATTTTCCGATCACTCCACTATTTTCCCTCACTCCTCTCATTTTGCACTCACACCTTTTCATTTTCACCTCACACCTCTCTTTTTCACCTCAGTATATACATGTTTGTCATCTCCCTTATATATAGTATACACCTGTATGTCATCTCCTGTATATAGTATATACCTGTATGTCATCTCCCCTGTATATAGTATGTACCTGCTGTGTGTCATCTCCCCTGTATATAGTATATACCTGTATGTCATCTCCTCCTATATATAGTATATACCTGTAGGTCATCTTCTATATATAGCATATACCTGTATGTCATCTCCTCCTGTATATAGTATATACCTGTAGGTCATCTGCTCCTGTATATAGTATATACCTGTGTGTCATCTCCTCCTGTATATAGTATATACCTGTGTCATCTCCTCCTGTATATAGTATGTACCTGTATGTCATCTCCTCCTCTATATAGTATATACCTGGGTGTCATCTCTCCTGTATATAGTATATATCTGTGTGTCATCTCCTCCTGTATATAGTATATACTTGTGTCATCTCCTGTATTAGACCTCGTTCACACGTTATTTACTCAGTATTTTTACCTCAGTATTTGTAAGATAAATTGGCAGCCTGAAAAATCCCCAGCCAACAGGAAGCCCTCCCCCTGGCAGTATATATTAGCTCACACATACACATAATAGACAGGTCATTTGACTGACAGCTGCCGTATTTCCTATATGGTACATTTGTTGCTCTTGTAGTTTGTCTGCTTATTAATCAGATTTTTATTTTTGAAGGATAATACCAGACTTGTGTGTGTTTTAGGGCGAGTTTCGTTTGTCAAGTTGTGTGTGTTGACTTGCGTGTGGCGACATGCATGTAGCGACTTTTGTGAGATGAGTTTTGTGTGGCAACATGCGTGTAGCAACTTTTTGTGTGTCGAGTTGCATGTGACAGGTTAGTGTAGCAAGTTGTGTGCAGCAAGTTTTGCGCATGGCGAGTTTTGCGCGTGGCGGTTTTATGTGTGGTGCATTTTGAGTATGTGCAAGTTTTGTGTGAGGCAACTTTTGCATGTGTTGCAACTTTTATGCATGTGGCAATTTTTCCGCGTGTGCAAGTTTTACGTGTGGCGAGTTTTCCATGAGGTGAGTTTTGCACTTGTGGTGTGTTTTGCAAGAGCCTAGTTTTTGCATGTGGCGAGTTTTGCGCGTGGCGAGTTTTGAGCGGCGACTTTTGTGTTTTGACTTTTATGTGGCGAGGTTGGTGTATGTGTGGTGAAATGTGTGCTGAGTGTGGTATATGTGTTCAAGCACGTGGTAGTGTGTGGCGCATTTTGTGTGTGTGTTCATATCCCCATGTGTGGTGAGTATCCCCTGTCGGGGCCCCACCTTAGCAACTGTACGGTATATACTTTTGGCGCCATCGCTGTCATTCTTTAAGTCCCCCTTGTTCACATCTGGCAGCTGTCAATTTTCCTCCTACACTTTTCCTTTCACTTTTTTCCATTATGTAGATAGGGGCAAAATTGTTTGGTGAATTGGAAAGCGCGGGGTTAAAATTTCACCTCACAACGTAGCCTATGATGCTCTCGGGGTCCAGACGTGTGACTGTGCAAAATTTTGTGGCTGTAGCTGCGACGCCTCCAACACTTTTCCTTTCACTTTTTTCCCCCATTATGTAGATAGGGGCAAAATTGTTTGGTGAATTGGAACGCGCGGGGTTAAAATTTCGCCTCACAACATAGCCTATGACGCTCTCGGGGTCCAGATGTGTGACTGTGCAAAATTTTGTGGCTGTACCTGCGACGGTGCTGATGCCAATCCCGGACATACACACACACATACACACACACACGTTCAGCTTTATATATTAGATATTAAGTTCTGTTTTTCTATTGTGAATTTTTTTAAGGTTCTGTCTCTCACAGTTGAAGTGTACCTACAATAAAAATTACAGACCTCTCCATTCTTTGTAGGTGCGAAAACTTACAAAATCGGCAGTTAATTAAATACTTATTTTCCCACTGTATACGTGCAGACTGTCACACATTATAGGCTTAGATACAATGGCTGAGCATCCCGGTCTTGGGATTTTTTGTAGTATAACCAGCATATTTGTCCAGATCACTATATGGAATCACACTTGTGATTCACCAGTAGCACCCTCTAATTACCAGTACATGGCTACTCATTTCTCTGTGTGGAAACATGCCACATCACAATTACGCCCCATTTCTGTGTCTAGCCCGCATATATATACCACCTCTGCACAGGGTCCTTTCATTAACTCTTTCCTGCTACAGATCTACTTGAAAAAGGGTTTCTTCTATGGCAGGTGGTGAAATGAGAGTTTTGCGCACTCTCCATAACTGACCCACTGCTCTCCGATCTGTGGGACGCCCTCCCCATTCTCAGACATCAGGCGGCATCCGTCACACAAATGAAATATCAGATTCCCAGCTCGAAAACTTTCCAATGCCGGCTCGAAAAAAACCCACACCAACTGGGCCGTCACCACACCCATAGAAATATATCTGCTACCTTCATACAGTACACAAATAATATGCAGGATCCAAATAAGACTTGCTAAATACTGCATATAATTTCATCATAAAAGCCATCATATAGTTCCCAAATAATACTACTACTATACACTGCTTAATAATACTGGGAGGTTTGCTCCTGAAGTGTCCCTGACTCCGTTTGCAACCCCACCATAACCAGACCCCATTGTTGCACCACACCTATGGCAGCATGTGTATGTAAAGCTGATTCTTAACACAACTCTGCACAGCATATAGTACCACCCTCCTCCTGTACTAGCTGACAAAAGGAGAAGTTCACTCAACTGTCTATTTCGCTTAACCCCATCCTAACCAGACTCCTAGGATGAAATAACAGTGTGGCAATACAGGGGTTAAGTCAACAGGATTCAGGATCTGTAATAACTTGGGAAAAAAAAGCAAGACAGATTGTAATAACTTACAATAACCTGTAATATTGTAACAGACCTAAAATGTGGGCATTAATCACCCATAACACAATAAAGCTGACACTAATAATTTGGAAAGCATTAATGCAAACTGCAATACCCGGAATAAGGTCACAGGCATTAGTAACCTGAAACACAATAGTGTAGACTGTAGTAACCAGTAATGTAGTTAATGCAGTCTGCAGGCAGAAACAAGGACTGTAATAACTTGGAACACTATCGTAGACAGTAATAGCCTTGAACGGAGTAGCGCAGACTGTAGTAAGATGGAATCTGGTAAGGTGGACTGGACTGTAATAAGATGGAATGAAAACCAATGGAGCGCACCAACAGCCATCATAACCTGAAACGCAGTAACTTAGACTGTAAAAAGATGGAACATAGTAATGTGAACTGTAACAAGATGGAACATAGTAACGTAGATCTAATGCTCCGAAACGCAGTAATGAAGACTAATATGATGGAACACCGTAACAAAGACTGTAGTACCCTGAAATGCAGTAATGTAGGCTGTAAAAGGTTGGAGCGTAGTAGAAACACAGTAACATAGCCTGTAACAAGATGGAAAATGGTAACATAGATTGTAAAAACCTGAAACGCAGATTGAAATAAACCTGGAACACAAAAAAAAGTAGACTGTAATCTCCATTGTCCAGTTGCTTAGCTAGACACACAGATGTCAGGGAGTGGCGTCATAACACAACCGCAACACACAAATAGCACAACACAAGGGCCCAGCAGCTTCCTCCTCAACACCAATGGCCATGACCTGATCTCACAGCAAAGTTCTACATGGTCTGGTATCGCCATGAAACTTTCCGGCATCTGACAACACTACTGAATATGGATTTTAGACCATTCATCTGACAAAATAATCACCCAATATTTAACCCTGCAACCCAGTTGTCCATCAAATCTGACTACCCAACAGTATATAACCAATCTGACCATTATCTAAAATCCAGTTTGCCATCACCTAAACTGACAATCAACTTAAGGCTGAGTTCACACGAGTGTACTTCACAGCCTGTTTATGTCCCGCAGGTCTCCTGACCTAAACTTATAGCCTCTTATATACAAGTTGAGTTAAACAGACCAGCCACTAGACCGGGCAAGGTGGTCCATATACTGGCCATGTAATAGACTCATGTGAACCTGGCTTTGACAATCCAGAAGATCATAATCTAAACAGAGAACCTAGTTGTAGAAAATCTAATGTGACAACCCAACAGTCCATCTCCTAATCTGAGCGCCAAGCGTTCCATCAACTAACCTAACAGTCCAGAGATTCCGCGTCTCAACTGACCGCCAAGATGTCCATCAACTAACTTGACACCGTAGGAGGACATAATCGGACCTGACAAATAATAGGATCTGCGCTACACTTGACAATTCGTCTGACATCCACCTAGCCAATGTCCAATTAGTAAATTTTTATTAAAAAGTTCCCAAATCACTGCAGAAATGTAACGTGAGTAATGAGATATGAGGAGCAGCTCCGATTCTCCTATGTCCACCCAATGAGGACTACCATCAGTTACCCCATCGGACTTCTGACAAAAGAATAACCAAACTGCACATAGACCCACGTCGTCCCGAAATATACGTATCTGACCCCTCTCGACACATCACTAAAGGTATGGGGAGCACGAAATCGAAGGACTTTTCAATGAATTTTTGCTGGCACCGCAGCGCTCAGGCGGTAGGCACATGGCACTCAAGGAGGTAAAGCGTGTTTCAGAGTGATGATGATGATTAGGTGGAAGACCCTGCGGGGCAAATATCACAGGGGTCCAAACATGTTTGAGGGAGACCAGGGTGTCCGTCCCCATAGAGAGGGTATTGACCATGGGGCAATGAGGCGCTGTCTACATCCCCATTTGCGCCGTGACAGATGGCAAGTGTGACCTATAGGTTGAACAATGGAAGCCCAGAAAAGAATCTCCTCCACCCAAAACCCACACCAAAATTTTCTCTATGGGTTCCACATGCCAAGTGTATCCCATCCTACCTCTGCAGGAGAGACGACCCCCAGAGACAAAAGGAAGCAAGGCACTGACCTTCAGGGGTAGCTCCTTAGACCGGTCTGAACGAGCTCTTGAGAAAGGCTCTATCCGAGACATATCCTCCTAGGGCGGCTGGTAGAAATCGGGCGGCTCCTCTCTCTGGCCCCCTCCAGTTTTCCGAAAATCTACAGAGTTTCACTACCTCTTGCCCAGAAAGACAGAGCTTGCACGCTGCCAGTGTGCTTCTAGTCACAGGAAGTCAAAGTCTCTGCTCATAGAATTCAAAACCAAACCCCTCCACCCCTCCCGGCTCCCAAACCCAGACCTTCCCATCCCACTACAGAGAGGAGGGTGCGAGGGGGAGGTGGGGGAAGCCGGACGCCTCTGCACTGTGCAGCTGTTGGACTCCATTATTCCTCCATTAACCCTCCACAGATGATAGAGCAGACACCACGACAAGGCGCCTCTTGTGTGCAGACCCCACCAGCACCTCAAGTCCTACGACCATTAGCAGCTCCAGCTATTGCATGACTTTATAGGGTTGTAACAGGGAATGAATAGTTAATAATGGGCGACATCCCCAAATATCATTATCCTGTACCCCAAGTGTCAGAATCCTGAAC
This sequence comes from Ranitomeya imitator, assembly GCF_032444005.1. Lineage (NCBI taxonomy): Eukaryota > Metazoa > Chordata > Amphibia > Anura > Dendrobatidae > Ranitomeya > Ranitomeya imitator. Next base: position 658,658,661 of record NC_091282.1, read on the forward strand.
CCAGAGTGTCATTGCCCTGTATCTCAGACCAATGTGCCCCTACACCTACTATGGCAGGTGGTCTTGCAGGTTACCACTGATGTATGGCAGGTTCGGCCATTGGAAAGCGATGAAGATGCAATTAATGGCACTATAGAAGGGAGTAGAATAAACCAACCACATCATTTGTGTCTCAGAGATCGGTGTGGATGCACAGCAGATATAACTAGGCAGTTCTACCTATGGCCTGGTGAAGTACAGATGCCCGCATGACGGTCTTCGCTTAGCTCGAATATGTGAGTACATAGGATAGCCCCATAATGTACACAGTATAGCCCCATAATGTACACAGTATATATACACAGAACACAGAACAATCACTGGAGAAGGACATCATGGTCAAAAAAAATAGACGGAACAAAGCAAAGAGGAAGACCAGCAACCCGATGGCTTGAATGATCAAGAGAACTGTGGAGAAGACCCTGGTGGTCCCATCTAGGCTTGCACAAGATCGATCTTCCTACAGCTCATTCATCCATCAAGTCGCCATGGCCAGAAATCAAGCCAAAGGCCGTTAAAATATATATATTTTTTAAATACACGGATAGGCTGCCTTACTCCCCTCCCCGGGGCCTCACCTGCCTCTCCAGTCTGTGCCATTTGTCTTTCCTCCTGGAGGTCACAGAGGACATTATGTCACTTGCTGCCACCAGATCCAACTGGACCAGTCCCTCGTGTAGTATGATACCCGATACTGACACAGATTAACTCTCCATAAACCGATAGAGAGGGACCGTAGCTGATAATACACACAGAATGGTATCATAAAGATGTATCTAACCCGATCATGTGAGATACAGTCAGAGTGTGGCTCAGCTCGGGGGAGGCACAGTACATGAGATACGCTCTCTGCACATCTTATAATACCCTTCCATCATTATTAAACTCTTGGGTATAATCTCTGGCGACAGACACGATTGTGTTGAACGGTGACAGTTTTGATTCAGACACAATAAGAGCCAAGAAGATTCCTAGAGCCTGTGAGCCATGGAGCGCTGTGCTCCTACTGATGGGACTGGCAGTGACATGAGGATCGCTAGCAGAACTCGCTTGAGGCTCTTATATAAATACACTAGTCTCAATATAGTAAAACTGCAGAGTCAGCAGTCACGAGAGAAAGAGCATGTATAAAGGCTCCCTTCTGCCACATTAACCAAATGTATTACCGTATTTCAACAGCCTTTGGCTTGGTCTCGAGCCATGGAGACTTGATAGATGAATGATTTGTAGGATGATTGATCTTGTGCAAGCCGTTAGGTTATTCTCAACCATTACATTGATAGTATCAAGCATCGGGTTTCTGGTCTTCCTCTTCGCCTTGTTCCTTCTATTCTTCTGACCATGATGTCCTTCTCCAGTGATTGGTCTCTTCATATGAGGTGTCCAAAGTAGGCAAGTTGTAGCTTGGTTATCCTTGCTTCAAAATACATATCTGGCTTGATTTGTTCCAAAATTAGATTTGTTTGTCCTTCTTATCATCCATGGTATTGATAACATCCTTCTCCAAAACCACATTTTGAAGGCGTTGATTCTTCTTCTGTCTTGTTTCTTTAATGTCCAGGTTTTCCGTGCATATGTTAAAACAGAAGGGACCAAACTACATACGAGCCGTGTCTCGTCATCAGTGAAATGTCCATCGATTTGAGGACCTTGTCCAGTGACTTCATTGTTGATTTGCCCAGAGCTATTCTCCTATTGACTTCCGGTGTCGTCTCTGCATCTACAGTGATCATCGATCTGAGTAGTTGAAGTCCTTTACAACTTCCAGCTTGCCGACTTCCATTTGAAATTAGTCCAGGTCATATCTGGCAGTAGTCAATATCTTTGTCGTCTTTGTGTTTAGTAGTACACCACATGTTCGAGCATTCAATCTTGACGCTCCGTAATAAGTCCTTCATTCCATCAACACTTAGTACTAGCAATGTTGTATCATCTGCGTATTTAAGATCGTTAATGATTTGCCAGTAATTTCAGTAAAAATGAATTTAAGCTGATACTCCCCTGAACAGGTTTACAGCTGTTGTCTTCAGACAGCTGCTTGGAAACCAGAGCACCATGAAGGCGTTGGATCTAATGTCAGGGGTGTGGAGGCCACTGTGTGTGCTACAGTGGTCGCCCCGGTTTACAGGAATCGTAAAAAAGAATATTCAGTCACAACACACAGTGACGTCAATGAGAGTACAATATAATGGGCCTGTTTACATGTACACAGTCACAGGAAAGAAGGCCGCCCTCCACGTGTCACATCCAAGAACTGTGACATGAGGCAAATAATGACCAACATGGCACAACAATGGCCCAGATGAGTAGTGGGCGAGGTAAAGGTTAATGGGTGTCACACAGGATGATACTTGATACCTGAGCTTCTGTGGGAACTGAGGCCTAGATCCCTCCTGGGAGCCATGTTCTTATCAGCAGGAGTGTTTGTGTAGCTGGCAGCAACCCCAGAGATGAGGAAAGGCTAGGTTCACACTAGCGTTGCGCCGCCCTGCGTCGGCGACGCAACGCGCGACGCACGTAAAAACGCGCGCAAAAACGCGCGCGTTTTGCGACGCGTGCGTCGTTTTTGACGAAAATCGGACGCACAGAAAATGCTACAATGTAGCGTTTTCTTGCGTCCGACGCTAGCGTCGGAAACGACGCACGTGGCAAAAACGCCACCAAAACAACGCACGCGTCCCCTATGTTAAACATAGGGGCGCGTCGCCGCTGCGTCGCCGGCGCAACAGCGACGCACATTGGCGGAACGCCAATGTGAACGTAGCCAAACAGGTCAGCTCAGATTTAAAGGGGGCACCAGGCTAGAGAAAGCGGGCAGAGGAGAAGAGGCTGAGAGAACAAGACACAGACCCCTGTCAGAAACCGAAACACAGGGGGCCTCTGTTATAGAGGATAACACCAGGGGGCTGGCCTCCATTATAGAATATAACACTGGGGGTCGGCCTCCATTACAGAGGATAACACCGGGTGGGTTGGCCTCCATTATAGAGGATAACATCGGGGGCCTGCCTCCGTTATAGAGGATGACACTGGGGGTCGGTCTCTGTTACAGACGACAACATCGGGGGCCGACCTCCCTTATAGAGGATAACACCAGGGTCCGACCTTCCTTGTAGAGGAGAACACCAGGGGCCGACCTCCCTTATAGAGGATAGCACTAGGGGCCAGCCTCAACTACAGAGACTTGACTGTGTTGTTGAGTATACCACGAGAGGCCAGACTAGTATAGTAGATAACACCAGGCACTGGCCTACATTACAAAGTATAACATCCAAAACCAGACTCCATTACACGGCAAATCATAACAGTCTGGCCATGATTACAGAGGACACAACAGGCCAGCCTCCAATACAGAGGCTAACCCGGCAGACCGGCCTCCAATACAGAGGCTAACCCGGCAGATCGGCCTCCAATACAGAGGCTAATCCGGCAGACCGGCCTCCAATACAGAGGCTAATCCGGCAGACCGGCCTCCAATACAGAGGCTCATCCGGCAGACCGGCCTCCAATACAGAGGCTCATCCGGCAGACCGGCCTCCAATACAGAGGCTAGCCCGGGAGACCGGCCTCCAATACAGAGGCTAACCCGGGAGACCGGCCTCCAATACAGAGGCTAGCCCGGGAGACCGGCCTCCAATACAGAGGCTAACCCGGCAGACCGGCCTCCAATACAGAGGCTAACCCGGGAGACCGGCCTCCAATACAGAGGCTAACCCGGGAGACCGGCCTCCAATACAGAGGCTTACCCAGGAGACCGGCCTCCAATACAGAGGCTAACCCGGGAGACCGGCCTCCAATACAGAGGCTAACCCGGGAGACCGGCCTCCAATACAGAGGCTAGCCCGGGAGACCGGCCTCCAATACAGAGGATAACTCAGAGGCTGTTCTCCACTATGGAGTATAACATCAGACAGAGGCACATGCTCCCATCAGATGATACATTCTGTGGGGCCTTGGTCTTGTGTCTGGGTCACTGGGCTCAGTCCTAGGTGGGGGGGTCTTTGCAGGTCTGAGCAGACACAGAGGGGGGCGCTCACACATGACAGGCGCTGTATTTCCCTATCTGGCTGCTCACACAGCATGACATCATTAACTGCAGCTAATTATAGAATCTGAAGAAACCTTCCTCCACCCACAGACTGCGTAGCTGAGCCGAGTGCTAACAGCACACACAGCTCTGCAATGCCAGCACAGGAACACATCAGCTTACAGTCTAATCCCAATGATCAGGTTTTTGCACCTCCACACCCCTCCTCCCCCACACCTGGCCAAAATCAAACCGTCTCACATCCATCTCAGTCTTCCTTCTACCCCAGCCCTATATAACTATTTGTAAGTTACCCCCTCCATTGTAACCCTATTCAGATTTACCTCTGCCCTATAGCAGCTGCCAAACCTTCGTTCTGCCTTCTCTTTAGGCCACTCTTCTGCCTTACCCCTTAGGCTACTCTTCTGCCTTACCCCTTAGGCTACTCTTCTGCCTTACCTCTTAGGCCACTCTTCAGCCTTACCCCTTAGGCTACTCTTCTGCCTTACCCCTTAGGCCACTCTTCTGCAAAACTGACCGGCTCATCATCTACAATCTAGCCTTCACTACCCCCCAATATTAGTAAGATCTTGAGCTCCTTCAGCATCTCTCCTCCATGGTTTCCTACATCCACCTTACGCCCCCATGCCTGCACATCGCCCCCTGCCCACCTGCCTCTCGTCTAGCAGCGCGCTCATATTATCCACACTTCCATAGCAACCAAACTATGTGGGAACAGGTAGAGGGGAGAGACCAAGAAAGTGAGGAGACACCGAGAACCAAATAATAGGGTGAAAAGCTAAACCCTGGAGAAGAGGGGGTGGGGGAGCAAAAAAACATACCAGGAAGCAGGAAACTGGTGAGAAAGGAACAGGAAGAGACGCTGCACAATGGAGGGGTGATACCACATAACAGTATAGAGAAGCTGCGTTATATTAACACTATATATCCACCATCGCGTTTCACAGCTTTTGAGATCCCATATATACACAAAGCAAAGTATAGCAGCAAAAAGCGTCCACGACATGGGACCAATAGTGAAGATGCAGAACATGTCAGGGTCATAGAGACAGGATGTGAAATGCGTCTGCAATAGAAAACCAAAAAAGTATATAAGGTATACAGAATAAATAGTAACACCGGTGCGAAACCGGCTAAATAAGATTAAAATAGATAAATCTCCGGGTCCGGATGGCATACACCCACGAGTACTAAGAGAACTAAGTAATGTAATAGATAAACCATTATTTCTTATTTTTAGGGACTCTATAGCGACAGGGTCTGTTCCGCAGGATTGGCGCATAGCAAATGTGGTGACAATATTCAAAAAGGGCTCTAAAAGTGAACCTGGAAATTATAGGCCAGTAAGTCTAACCTCTATTGTTGGTAAAATATTTGAAGGGTTTCTGAGGGATGTTATTCTGGATTATCTCAATGAGAATAACTGTTTAACTCCATATCAGCATGGGTTTATGAGAAATCGCTCCTGTCAAACCAATCTAATCAGTTTTTATGAAGAGGTAAGCTATAGGCTGGACAACGGTGAGTCATTGGACGTGGTATATCTCGATTTTTCCAAAGCGTTTGATACCGTGCCACACGAGAGGTTGGTACACAAAATGAGAATGCTTGGTCTGGGGGAAAATGTGTGTAAATGGGTTAGTAACTGGCTTAGTGATAGAAAGCAGAGGGTGGTTATAAATGGTATAGTCTCTAACTGGGTCGCTGTGACCAGTGGGGTACCGCAGGGGTCAGTATTGGGACCTGTTCTCTTCAACATATTCATTAATGATCTGGTAGAAGGTTTACACAGTAAAATATCGATATTTGCAGATGATACAAAACTATGTAAAGCAGTTAATACAAGAGAAGATAGTATTCTGCTACAGATGGATCTGGATAAGTTGGAAACTTGGGCTGAAAGGTGGCAGATGAGGTTTAACAATGATAAATGTAAGGTTATACACATGGGAAGAAGGAATCAATATCACCATTACACACTGAACGGGAAACCACTGGGTAAATCTGACAGGGGGATCCTAGTTAACGATAAACTTACCTGGAGCAGCCAGTGCCAGGCAGCAGCTGCCAAGGCAAACAGGATCATGGGGTGCATTAAAAGAGGTCTGGATACACATGATGAGAGCATTATACTGCCTCTGTACAAATCCCTAGTTAGACCGCACATGGAGTACTGTGTCCAGTTTTGGGCACCGGTGCTCAGGAAGGATATAATGGAACTAGAGAGAGTACAAAGGAGGGCAACAAAATTAATAAAGGGGATGGGAGAACTACAATACCCAGATAGATTAGCGAAATTAGGATTATTTAGTCTAGAAAAAAGACGACTGAGGGGCGATCTAATAACCATGTATAAGTATATAAGGGGACAATACAAATATCTCGCTGAGGATCTGTTTATACCAAGGAAGGTGATGGGCACAAGGGGGCATTCTTTGCGTCTGGAGGAGAGAAGGTTTTTCCACCAACATAGAAGAGGATTCTTTACTGTTAGGGCAGTGAGAATCTGGAATTGCTTGCCTGAGGAGGTGGTGATGGCGAACTCAGTCGAGGGGTTCAAGAGAGGCCTGGATGTCTTCCTGGAGCAGAACAATATTGTATCATACAATTAGGTTCTGTAGAAGGACGTAGATCTGGGGATTTATTATGATGGAATATAGGCTGAACTGGATGGACAAATGTCTTTTTTCGGCCTTACTATGTTACTATGTTACCGTGAAATGCGCCCGTGCCAGACAATTAAAGTACGTAGAAATGCTGTGAAATACATCTGTGATACAGAACTAATAGAAAAATTGTGAAACGCGTTAAAAATACAGAACGATAAACATATGGAACAGGACATTGTGTTAATGAAATAAGTGTGATAGAGACAAGACAAAAACAAAGGTGAAAGGAGTCAGAATATCGGACTGGTAATAAAGCTGCAAAATATCTACATAAGAGATAGTAATGTTGTGAAATATGTCTCCAATACTGAATCCATACTAACGCTGTGAAATACACAGTTTATAAAGCCATGAAATATAGCCATGAAAAAGAAAAAAAAAAAGAAAAAGAAAAACTACTAACCGTGTCAGTGTTATAAATGGAACAGAGTATTGCTGTGAAATGAGACCGCAAAATTCATGAATTTTAAATTCATAAAAAAAGTTCATGATTTAGAACAGATCGTCAATGTAAAACCAGTAGCAAAGATTCAAAACGCGTGAGCTTAATACTGCGCATAAAACTGAGGATTATGGTACAATCAATGATGGCATTGAATGCGCCAGTAATGGAACACTGTATAAAGCCACAAAACGCAACGGTGATATACACAAAACAGCAAAGTTGTGAAATGCGTCTGCATAGATTCAATGGTAAAAACTATTAGCGTTATATAGACAGTGTGCAGCAATGCTGTAAAATACATTTGCTATATAGAACTGGGAAAAATCTTGAAATGCGTCGGTGATATCAAATAAATAGCAAAGCTGCAAATCACATCTGATACATAGGCCGCAACATAAATGTAACAAGTAAAATGCTAGAAAATGTGCCTGCAGTGTAGTACTGATAAAATCATAAAATGCGTGTGTAAAAATGAGAAGTGTGTCAGAAACGTACACAAAATATAAAATTATAAAAATACATCTGTGATATAAGATGGTCAGAATAGCTGCAAAATGCATCTGTGATATAAAACGAATAATAATAAAGATGCAGAACAAGTCAGACCATTATAGAGCTATAATGCTGCAGTATCTATCAGCATTACAGAAATATCACAGGGCGGTATTATTTATCTGCTTTTTAGAAGTATCACATATAGCGCAGTACCATGTACCAGATTTATAGAAGTATCACATATAGTGCAGTACTATGTAGCAGATTTATAGAAGTATCACATATAGTGCAGTACTATGTAGCAGATTTATAGAAGTATCACATATAGTGCAGTACTATGTAGCAGATTTATAGAAGTATCACATATAGTGCGGTACTATGTAGTAGATTTATAGAAATATCACATATAGTGCGGTACTATGTACCAGATTTATAGAAATATCACATATAGTGCGGTACTATGTACCAGATTTATAGAAATATCACATATAGTGCGGTACTATGTACCAGATTTATAGAAATATCACATATAGTGCAGTACTATGTACCAGATTTATAGAAGTACGGTATCACATATATTGCAGTACTATGTACCAGATTTATAGAAGTATCACATATAGTGCAGTACTATGTACCAGATTTATAGAAGTATCACATATAGTGCGGTACTATGTAGCAGATTTATAGAAATATCACATATAGTGCGGTACTATGTACCAGATTTATAGAAGTATCACATATAGTGCAGTACTATGTACCAGATTTATAGAAATATCACATATAGTGCGGTATTATGTACCAGATTTATAGAAGTACGGTATCACATATATTGCAGTACTATGTACCAGATTTATAGAAGTATCACATATAGTGCGGTACTATGTACCAGATTTATAGAAGTATCACATATAGTGCAGTACTATGTACCAGATTTATAGAAGTACGGTATCACATATATTGCAGTACTATGTACCAGATTTATAGAAGTATCACATATAGTGCGGTACTATGTACCAGATTTATAGAAGTATCACATATAGTGCAGTACTATGTACCAGATTTATAGAAGAAGTATCACATATAGTGCAGTACTATGTAGCAGATTTATAGAAGTATCACATATAGTGCAGTACTATGTAGCAGATTTATAGAAGTATCACATATAACGCAGTACTATGTAGCAGATTTATAGAAGTATCACATATAGTGCAGTACTATGTAGCAGATTTATAGAAGTATCACATATAGTGCAGTACTATGTACCAGATTTATAGAAGTATCACATATAGTGCGGTACTATGTAGCAGATTTATAGAAATATCACATATAGTGCGGTACTATGTACCAGATTTATAGAAGTATCACATATAGTGCGGTACTATGTACCAGATTTATAGAAGTATCACATATAGTGTGGTACTATGTACCAGATTTATAGAAATATCACATATAGTGCGGTACTATGTACCAGATTTATAGAAATATCACATATAGTGCGGTATTATGTACCAGATTTATAGAAGTACGGTATCACATATATTGCAGTACTATGTACCAGATTTATAGAAGTATCACATATAGTGCAGTACTATGTACCAGATTTATAGAAGTATCACATATAGTGCAGTACTATGTAGCAGATTTATAGAAGTATCACATATAGTGCAGTACTATGTACCAGATTTATAGAAGTATCACATATAACGCAGTACTATGTAGCAGATTTATAGAAGTATCACATATAGTGCAGTACTATGTAGCAGATTTATAGAAGTATCACATATAGTGCAGTACTATGTAGCAGATTTATAGAAGTATCACATATAGTGCGGTACTATGTAGCAGATTTATAGAAATATCACATATAGTGCGGTACTATGTACCAGATTTATAGAAGTATCACATATAGTGCAGTACTATGTACCAGATTTATAGAAGTATCACATATAGTGTGGTACTATGTACCAGATTTATAGAAATATCACATATAGTGCGGTACTATGTACCAGATTTATAGAAATATCACATATAGTGCGGTATTATGTACCAGATTTATAGAAGTACGGTATCACATATATTGCAGTACTATGTACCAGATTTATAGAAGTATCACATATAGTGCAGTACTATGTACCAGATTTATAGAAGTATCACATATAGTGCAGTACTATGTACCAGATTTATAGAAGTACGGTATCACATATATTGCAGTACTATGTACCAGATTTATAGAAGTATCACATATAGTGTGGTACTATGTACCAGATTTATAGAAGTATCACATATAGTGTGGTACTATGTACCAGATTTATAGAAATATCACATAGTGCAGTACTATGTACCAGATTTATAGAAGTATCACATATAGTGCGGTACTATGTACCAGATTTATAGAAATATCACATATAGTGCGGTACTATGTACCAGATTTATAGAAATATCACATATATTGCAGTACTATGTACCAGATTTATAGAAGTATCACATATAGTGCGGTACTATGTACCAGATTTATAGAAGTATCATATATAGTGCAGTACTATGTACCAGATTTATAGAAGTATCATATATAGTGCAGTACTATGTACCAGATTTATAGAAGTATCACATATAGTGCGGAATTATGTACCAGCTTTACATAAATATCAAATAAGTTGTGAAATGTGTTGGTGTCCTGAAAATACTGAAATAAAACAGGAAAACACATCAATCCGAGGGTAGTACACGCCAGACATCAGGATAGACTCTGCCATCACCACCGCACTGAGTGAAATGTACACCAGGAGAAGGTGACAGGTACCAGGAGGAGATGCGCTTTTGTAATGGAAAATATTGGGGGAGGGGAATCAGTGGGGGAAGGGAGTATTTCTCTACAATCTACGGACTGGTGCAGCCAAAAAGTCTAATAGGCATAGCTGTAATCATACTACACCCAGGAATCCTCATACATGGGGAGCATCACCCCATAAGGCCACCGGAGCCCCTCACCACCTCTATGCCAAACAGCACAAAATCCACATAGCTCAGTAGACAGTATCACACATGCAGGATTAGATACACGGCTCAGCAGACAGTATCTCACATGGCATTAGATGCACAGCTCAGCAGACAGTATCACACGATTGGATTAGATGCACAGCTCAGCAGACAGTATCACACAGGATAGGATTAGATACACAGCTCAGTTGTCACATTCTGGAAAGTCCTGTACAATTTGGTGGAGGATGCGGGCAGGATGTCGGTGTTATCAGTGATGTGACAGTCTGGGTAGATGGCTTATATTCAGTTTGTCATCCAGTCCTGCAGGAAGTCAGTCACGTCCTGTGTCCCCCTGATCTGCTTCCTCCCGGCAACTGTTCTCAGGAGATAGATGGTGTAGAGATCAGAGATGGAAGAAAGTGGGAGCTGTCAATCATCACATAATAGAAGGGACATTTCTACTACTTTCTCATAAACACTGAACAAAAAGAGAACAGAAGTAATAGTCTGCAGAGAAAAGCTAGAAGTAACTACAATGATACAATTATATGTCAAATCCACAGAACATCGCTCCACATCTCCTGACACACTGTGAGATCGCCTGCAGATTATTACACCACTGACCTTTCTGCAGAACATCACCCCTCCACTTCCTGTGAGACCAGTAGCGGCAGACTCAATTTCCCTGCACTGCCTATGGGGAGTGCGTTTTACTATATAGAGTCTACCTATGGGGAGTGCATTATTCTATATAGAGTCTTCCTATAGGGGGTGCATTATACTATAGAGTCTGCCTATGGGGAGTGCATTATTCTATATAGAGTCTTCCTATGGGGGGTGCATTATACTATAAAGAGTCTGCCTATGGGGAGTGCATTATACTATATAGTGTCTGCCTATGGGGAGTGCATTATACTATATAGTGTCTGCCTATGGGGAGTGCATTATACTATAAAGAGTCTGCCTATGGGGAGTGCATTATACTATAAAGAGTCTGCCTATGGGGAGTGCATTATACTATAAAGAGTCTGCCTATGGGGAGTGCATTATACTATAAAGAGTCTGCCTATGGGGAGTGCATTATACTATATAGTGTCTGCCTATGGGGAGTGCATTATACTATATAGTGTCTGCCTATGGGGAGTGCATTATACTATATAGAGTCTGCCTATGGGGAGTGCATTATACTATAAAGAGTCTGCCTATGGGGAGTGCATTATACTATATAGTGTCAGCCTATGGGGAATGCATTATACTATACAGAGTCTGCCTATGGGGAGTGCATTATACTATATAGAGTCTACCTATGGGGAGTGCATTATTCTATATAGAGTCTTCCTATGGGGGGTGCATTATACTATAAAGAGTCTGCCTATGGGGAGTGCATTATACTATATAGTGTCTGCCTATGGGGAGTGCATTATACTATAAAGAGTCTGCCTATGGGGAGTGCATTATACTATAAAGAGTCTGCCTATGGGGAGTGCATTATACTATATAGTGTCTGCCTATGGGGAGTGCATTATACTATAAAGAGTCTGCCTATGGGGAGTGCATTATACTATAAAGAGTCTGCCTATGGGGAGTGCATTATACTATAAAGAGTCTGCCTATGGGGAGTGCATTATACTATATAGTGTCTGCCTATGGGGAGTGCATTATACTATAAAGAGTCTGCCTATGGGGAGTGCATTATACTATATAGTGTCTGCCTATGGGGAGTGCATTATACTATATAGTGTCTGCCTATGGGGAGTGCATTATACTATAAAGAGTCTGCCTATGGGGAGTGCATTATACTATAAAGAGTCTGCCTATGGGGAGTGCATTATACTATATAGTGTCTGCCTATGGGGAGTGCATTATACTATATAGTGTCTGCCTATGGGGAGTGCATTATACTATAAAGAGTCTGCCTATGGTGAGTGCATTATACTATAAAGAGTCTGCCTATGGGGAGTGCATTATACTATATAGTGTCTGCCTATGGGGAATGCATTATATTATAAAGAGTCTGCCTATGGGGAGTGCATTATACTATAAAGAGTCTGCCTATGGGGAGTGCATTATACTATATAGTGTCTGCCTATGGGGAGTGCATTATACTATATAGTGTCTGCCTATGGGGAGTGCATTATACTATATAGTGTCTGCCTATGGGGAGTGCATTATACTATAAAGAGTCTGCCTATGGGGAGTGCATTATACTATAAAGAGTCTGCCTATGGGGAGTGCATTATACTATATAGTGTCTGCCTATGGGGAGTGCATTATACTATATAGTGTCTGCCTATGGGGAATGCATTATACAATACAGAGTCTGCCTATGGGGGGGTGCATTATACTATATAGAGTCTGCCTATGGGGAATGCTTTATACTATATAGTGTCTGCCTATGGGGAATGCATTATACTATATAGTGTCTGCCTATGGGGAATGCATTATACAATACAGAGTCTGCCTATGGGGGGGTGCATTATACTATATAGTGTCTGCCTATGGGGAGTGCATTACACTATATAGTGTCTGCCTATGGGGAATGCATTATACTATATAGTGTCTGCCTATGGGGAATGCATTATACTATATAGTGTCTGCCTATGGGGAATGCATTATACAATATAGAGTGCCTATGGGGAGTGCATTATACAATATAGTGTCTGCCTATGGGGAATGCATTATACAATACAGAGTCTGCCTATGGGGAGCGCATTATACAATACAGAGTCTGCCTATGGGGAGCGCATTATACAATACAGAGTCTGCCTATGGGGAGCGCATTATACAATACAGAGTCTGCCTTTGGGGAGTGCATTATACAATATAGAGTCTTCCTATGGGGGTGCATTATACTATATAGATTCTATCGTATGGAGAGTGCATTATACAATATAGAGTCTGTCTATGGGGAGCGTATTATACAATATAAACTCTGCTTATGGGGGGTGCATTATATTATATAGACTCTGCCTATGGGGAGTGCATTATACAATATAGATTCTGCCTATTGGGGTGCATTATACAATATACAGTCTGCTTATGGGGAGGTGCATTATACTATATAGAGGTCTGCCTATGGGGAGTGCATTTGGTGGGGACAGTGCAGGAAATGTGAGAAGTCAGATGTGTCTGTTGTATTCTCTGCAGCTGAGTCATAGCTGGAGAAGTCGTCATGTCGGTCTGGGCCAGATGGAAAAGACGGGAAAAGTGAACGATTCCATCAGAAAGATCGTCAGTGGTAAGTCACCATTTATAACTGTGCTGTGATCTCTTATATGGTCTGTAGGGCTGGTATCCACCACTATACAGTATGTCACCATATGACGGTAATATCAGTGTTTTTATATATTATTTTCAGTAACATCGCGGTCATCTGCTGAGGTTCTCCTCCAGTATTAGGGCGTGTCACCGAGTTGTAATCAAGGTTACCTGGTTAGGGGCCCACTCAGAAGTTTCCCCCCCAGAACCAAAAGCTCAAGCTAAGCCTCAGTGCGAGACACACACACATACAAATATATAAATACATAATATAAGCTAGATTGAATTTACGTTTTTCTGCATTTTCACATGGCCTAGATTCATGCACATGTGCTGCTGTGTTCTTTTTTGTCTATATAATACAGTATTGCAGCGTGCACGTGTTCACATTAGGAGTGCTGGTTGGTTTTTGTCTATATAGTTGTAGGCTGGTGGCCCAAAAGTGGCATGTGCAGTAGAGTAGGACCCATCAGAGGGAGGTCACCTTGCCGTGGTTGATGGGCACACATGAATTGGCCAATTTATGAGCCAAGAACCTTCATTTTCAACTATTACTGTAATTTTTGTAAAAAAAAAAAAAACCAAGAAAAAAAAAACCAAAACATTTTTTGAGAAGTACAATCTATATTAAATGCTTTTCTGTGTTTTCACATGGTCTAAATTCATGCACATGGTGTGGGTGTGGGTGTGGGTGTGTGTGTGTGTGTGTGTGTGTGTGTGTGTGTGTGTGTGTGTGTGTGTGTGTGTGTGTGTGTGTGTGTGTGTGTGTATATATGTATATATATATATGTATATATATATATATATATATATATATATATATATATATATCCTGTGGATTATTGCACCACTGACCTCTCTGCAGAACATCGCTCCTCCACCTCCTGACAGATACAGTGATATATCCTGCAGATTATTACACCACTGACCTCTCTGCAGAACATCCCTCCTCCACCTCCTGACAGATACATAGTGATATATCCTGCAGATTATTACACCACTGACCTCTCTGCAGAACATCCCTCCTCCACCTCCTGACAGATACATAGTGATATATCCTGCAGATTATTACACCACTGACCTCTCTGCAGAACATCGCTCCTCCACCTCCTGACAAATACATAGTGATATATCCTGCAGATTATTACACCACTGACCTCTCTGCAGAACATCGCTCCTCCACCTCCTGACCGATATAGTGATATAGCCTGCAGATTATTACACCACTGACCTCTCTGCAGAACATCGCTCCTCCACCTCCTGACAGATACATAGTGATATATCCTGCAGATTATTACACCACTGACCTCTCTGCAGAACATCGCTCCTCCACCTCCTGACAGATACATAGTGATATATCCTGCAGATTATTGCACCACTGACATCTCTGCAGAACATCGCTCCTGCACCTCCTGACAGATACACAGTGATATATCCTGCAGATTACACCACTGACCTCTCTGCAGAATATCACTCCTCCACCTCCTGACAGATACATAGTGATATATCCTGCAGATTATTACACCACTGACCTCTCTGCATAACATCGCTCCTCCACCTCCTGACAGATACATAGTGATATATCCTGCAGATTATTACACCACTGACCTCTCTGCAGAACATCGCTCCTCCACCTCCTGACAGATACAGTGATATATCCTGCAGATTATTAGACCACTGACCTCTCTGCAGAACATCGCTCCTCCACCTCCTGACAGATACATAGTGATATATCCTGCAGATTATTACACCACTCACCTCTCTGCAGAACATCGCTCCTCCACCTCCTGACAGATACATAGTGATATATCCTGCAGATTATTACACCACTGACCTCCCTGCAGAGCATCGCTCCTTCACCTCCTGACATACATAGTGATATATATTCTGCAGATTACGACACCACTGACCTCTCTGCAGAACATCGCTCCTCCACCTCCTGACAGATACATAGTGATATATCCTACAGATTATTACACCACTGACCTCTCTGCAGAACATCGCTCCTCCACCTCCTGACAGATACACAGTGATATATCCTGCAGATTATTACACCACTGACCTCTCTGCAGAACATCGCTCCTCCATCTCCTGACAGATACATAGTGATATATCCTGCAGATTATTACACCACTGACCTACCTGCAGAGCATCGCTCCTCCACCTCCTGACATACATAGTGATATATATTCTGCAGATTATTACACCACTGACCTCTCTGCAGAACATCGCTCCTCCACCTCCTGACAGATACATAGTGATATATCCTGCAGATTATTACACCACTGACCTCTGTGCAGAACATCGCTCCTCCACCTCCTGACAGATACATAGTGATATATCCTGCAGATTATTACACCACTGACCTCTCTGCAGAACATCGCTCCTTCACCTCCTGACAGATAAATAGTGATATATCCTGCAGATTATTACACCACTGACCTCTCTGCAGAACATCGCTCCTCCACCTCCTGACAGATACATAGTGATATATCCTGTAGATTATTACACCACTGACCTCTCTGCAGAACATCGCTCCTTCACCTCCTGACAGATACATAGTGATATATCCTGCAGATTATTACACCACTGACCTCCCTGCAGAACATCGCTCCTCTACCTCCTGACAGATACAGTGATATATCCTGCAGGTTATTACACCACTGACCTCTCTGCAGAACATCGCTCCTCTACCTCCTGACAGATACATAGTGATATATTCTGCAGATTATTACACCACTGACCTCTCTGCAGAACATCACTCCTCCACCTCCTGACAGATACATAGTGATATATCCTGCAGATTATTGCACCACTGACCTCTCTGCAGAACATCGCTCCTCCACCTCCTGACAGATACATAGTGATATATCCTGCAGATTATTACACCACTGACCTCTCTGCAGAACATCGCTCCTTCACCTCCTGACAGATACATAGTGATATATCCTGCAGATTATTACACCACTGACTTCTCTGCAGAATATCGCTCCTCCATCTCCTGAGAGATACATAGTGATATATCCTGTAGATTATTACACCAATGACCTCCCTGCAGAGCATCGCTCCTCCACCTCCTGACAGATATAGTGATATATCCTGCACATTATTACACCACTGACCTCTCTGCAGAACATCGCTCCTCCACTTCCTGACAGATACATAGTGATATATCCTGCAGGTTATTACACCACTGACCCCTCTGCAGAACATCGCTCCTCCACCTCCTGACAGATACACAGTGATATATCCTGCAGGTTATTACACCACTGACCTCTCTGCAGAACATCGCTCCTCCACCTCCTGACAGATACAGTGATATATCCTACAGATTATTACACCACTGAACTCTCTGCAGAACATCGCTCCTCCACCTCCTGACAGATACATAGTAATATATCCTGCAGATTATTACACCACTGACCTCTCTGCAGATCATCGCTCCTCCACCTCCTGACAGATACAAAGTCATATATCCTGCAGATTATTACACCACTGACCTCTCTGCAGAACATCACTCCTCCACCTCCTGACAGATACATAGTGATATATCCTGCAGATTATTGCACCACTGACCTCTCTGCAGAACATCGCTCCTCCACCTCCTGACAGATACATAGTGATATATCCTGCAGATTATTGCACCACTGACCTCTCTGCAGAACATCGCTCCACCTCCTGACAGACACATAGTGATGTATCCTGCAGATTATTACACCACTGACCTCTCTGCAGAACATCGCTCCTCCACCTCCTCACAGATACATAGTGATATATCCTGCAGATTATTGCACCACTGACCTCTCTGCAGAACATCGCTCCTCCACCTCCTGACAGATACATAGTGATATATTCTGCAGATTATTACACCACTGACCTCTCTGCAGAACATCGCTCCTCCACCTCCTGACAGACACATAGTGATGTATCCTGCAGATTATTACACCACTGACCTCTCTGCAGAACATCGCTCCTCCACCTCCTGACACAGTGATATATCCTGCAGATTATTACACCACTGACCTCTCTGCAGAACATCGCTCCTCCACCTCCTGACAGATACATAGTGATATATCCTGCAGATTATTACACCACTGACCTCTCTGCAGAACATCAGTCCTCCACCTCCTGACAGATCCATAGTGGATATATCCTGCAGATTATTACACCACTGACCTCTCTGCAGAACATCGCTCCTCCACCTCCTGACAGATACATAGTGATATATACTGCAGATTATTACACCACTGACCTCTCTGCAGAACATCGCTCCTCCATCTCCTGACAGATACACAGTGATATATCCTGCAGATTATTACACCACTGACCTCTGCAGAACATCGCTCCTCCACCTCCTGACAGACACATAGTGATGTATCCTGCAGATTATTACACCACTGACCTCTCTGCAGAACATCACTCCTCCACCTCCTGACAGATACATAGTGATATATCCTGCAGATTATTGCACCACTGACCTCTCTGCAGAACATCGCTCCTCCACCTCCTGACAGATACATAGTGATATATCCTGCAGATTATTACACCACTGACCTCTCTGCAGAACATCGCTCCTCCACCTCCTGACAGATACATAGTGATATATCCTGCAGATTATTACACCACTGACCTCTCTGGAGAGCATCGCTCCTCCTCCTCCTGACAAATACAGTGATATATCCTGCAGATTATTACACCACTGACCTCTCTGCAGAACATCGCTCCTCCACCTCCTGACAGATACATAGTGATATATCCTGCAGATTATTACACCACTGACCTCTCTGCAGAACATCGCTCCTCCACCTCCTGACAGATACATAGTGATATATCCTACAGATTACACCACTGACCTCTCTGCAGAACATCACTCCTCCACCTCCTGACAGATACATAGTGATATAACCTGCAGATTATTACACCACTGACCTCTCTGCAGAACATCACTCCTCCACCTCCTGACAGATACATAGTGATATATCCTGCAGATTATTACACCACTGACCTCTCTGCAGAACATCACTCCTCCACCTCCTGACAGATACATAGTGATATATCCTGCAGATTATTACACCACTGACCTCTCTGGAGAGCATCGCTCCTCCTCCTCCTGACAAATACAGTGATATATCCTGCAGATTATTACACCACTGACCTCTCTGCAGAACATCGCTCCTCCACCTCCTGACAGATACATAGTGATATATCCTGCAGATTATTACACCACTGACCTCTCTGCAGAACATCGCTCCTCCACCTCCTGACAGAAAGAAAGTGATATATTCTGCAGATTATTGCACCACTGACCTCTCTGCAGAACATCGCTCCTCCACCTCCTGACAGATACATAGTGATATATCCTGCAGATTGTTACACCACTGACCTCTCTGCAGAACATCACTCCTCCACCTCCTGACAGATACATAGTGATATATCCTGCAGATTATTGCACCACTGACCTCTCTGCAGAACATCGCTCCTCCACCTCCTGACAGATACATAGTGATATATCCTGCAGATTATTGCACCACTGACCTCTCTGCAGAACATCGCTCCTCCACCTCCTGACAGATACATAGTGATATATCCTGCAGATTATTGCACCACTGACCTCTCTGCAGAACATCACTCCTCCACCTCCTGACAGATACATAGTGATATATCCTGCAGATTATTGCACCACTGACCTCTCTGCAGAACATCGCTCCTCCACCTCCTGACAGATACATAGTGATATATCCTGCAGATTATTGCACCACTGACCTCTCTGCAGAACATCGCTCCTCCACCTCCTGACAGATACATAGTGATATATCCTGCAGATTATTGCACCACTGACCTCTCTGCAGAACATCGCTCCTCCACCTCCTGACAGATACATAGTGATATATCCTGCAGATTATTACACCACTGACCTCTCTGCAGAACATCGCTCCTCCACCTCCTGACAGATACATAGTGATATATCCTGCAGATTATTACACCACTGACCTCTGCAGAACATCGCTCCTCCACCTCCTGACAGATACATAGTGATATATCCTGCAGATTATTACACCACTGACCTCTCTGCAGAACATCGCTCCTCCACCTCCTGACAGATACATAGTGATATATCCTGCAGATTATTACACCACTGACCTCTCTGCAGAACATCACTCCTCCACCTCCTGACAGATACATAGTGATATATCCTGCAGATTATTACACCACTGAACTCTCTGCAGAACATCACTCCTCCACCTCCTGACAGATACATAGTGATATATCCTGCAGATTATTACACCACTGACCTCTCTGCAGAACATCACTCCTCCACCTCCTGACAGATACATAGTGATATATCCTGCAGATTATTACACCACTGACCTCTCTGCAGAACATCGCTCCTCCACCTCCTGACAGATACATAGTGATATATCCTGCAGATTATTACACCACTGACCTCTCTGCAGAACATCGCTCCTCCACCTCCTGACAGATACATAGTGATATATCCTGCAGATTATTACACCACTGACCTCTCTGCAGAACATCGCTCCTCCACCTCCTGACAGAAAGAAAGTGATATATTCTGCAGATTATTGCACCACTGACCTCTCTGCAGAACATCGCTCCTCCACCTCCTGACAGATACATAGTGATATATCCTGCAGATTATTACACCACTGACCTGTCTGCAGAACATCGCTCCTCCACCTCCTGACAGATATATAGTGATATATCCTGCAGATTATTACACCACTGACCTCACTGCAGAACATCGCTCCTCCACCTCCTGACAGATACATAGTGATATATCCTGCAGATTATTGCACCACTGACCTCTCTGCAGAACATCACTCCTCCACCTCCTGACAGATACATAGTGATATATCCTGCAGATTATTGCACCACTGACCTCTCTGCAGAACATCGCTCCTCCACCTCCTGACAGATACATAGTGATATATCCTGCAGA
Source organism: Ranitomeya imitator (assembly GCF_032444005.1). NCBI lineage: Eukaryota > Metazoa > Chordata > Amphibia > Anura > Dendrobatidae > Ranitomeya > Ranitomeya imitator. The sequence continues at coordinate 658,679,555 of NC_091282.1, forward strand.
TTATTGCACCACTGACCTCTCTGCAGAACATCGCTCCTCCACCTCCTGACAGATACATAGTGATATATCCTGCAGATTATTGCACCACTGACCTCTCTGCAGAACATCGCTCCTCCACCTCCTGACAGATACATAGTGATATATCCTGCAGATTATTACACCACTGACCTCTCTGCAGAACATCGCTCCTCCACCTCCTGACAGATACATAGTGATATATCCTGCAGATTATTGCACCACTGACCTCTCTGCAGAACATCGCTCCTCCACCTCCTGACAGATACATAGTGATATATCCTACAGATTATTACACCACTGACCTCTCTGCAGAACATCGCTCCTCCACCTCCTGACAGATACATAGTGATATATCCTGCAGATTATTGCACCACTGACCTCTCTGCAGAACATCGCTCCTCCACCTCCTGACAGATACATAGTGATATATCCTGCAGATTATTACACCACTGACCTCTCTGCAGAACATCGCTCCTCCACCTCCTGACAGATACATAGTGATATATCCTGCAGATTATTACACCACTGACCTCTCTGCAGAACATCGCTCCTCCACCTCCTGACAGATACATAGTGATATATCCTGCAGATTACACCACTGACCTCTCTGCAGAACATCGCTCCTCCACCTCCTGACATACATAGTGATATATCCTGCAGATTATTACACCACTGACCTCTCTGCAGAACATCGCTCCTCCACCTCCTGACAGATACATAGTGATATATCCTGCAGATTATTACACCACTGACCTCTCTGCAGAACATCGCTCCTCCACCTCCTGACAGATACATAGTGATGTATCCTGCAGATTATTACACCACTGACCTCTCTGCAGAACATCGCTCCTCCACCTCCTGACAGATACACAGTGATATATCCTGCAGATTACACCACTGACCTCTCTGCAGAACATCACTCCTCCACCTCCTGACAGATACATAGTGATATATCCTGCAGATTATTGCACCACTGACCTCTCTGCAGAACATCACTCCTCCACCTCCTGACAGATACATAGTGATATATCCTGCAGATTATTGCACCACTGACCTCTCTGCAGAACATCGCTCCTCCACCTCCTGACAGATACATAGTGATATATCCTGCAGATTATTGCACCACTGACCTCTCTGCAGAACATCACTCCTCCACCTCCTGACAGATACATAGTGATATATCCTGCAGATTATTACACCACTGAACTCTCTGCAGAACATCACTCCTCCACCTCCTGACAGATACATAGTGATATATCCTGCAGATTATTACACCACTGACCTCTCTGCAGAACATCACTCCTCCACCTCCTGACAGATACATAGTGATATATCCTGCAGATTATTACACCACTGACCTCTCTGCAGAACATCGCTCCTCCACCTCCTGACAGATACATAGTGATATATCCTGCAGATTATTACACCACTGACCTCTCTGCAGAACATCGCTCCTCCACCTCCTGACAGATACATAGTGATATATCCTGCAGATTATTACACCACTGACCTCTCTGCAGAACATCGCTCCTCCACCTCCTGACAGAAAGAAAGTGATATATTCTGCAGATTATTGCACCACTGACCTCTCTGCAGAACATCGCTCCTCCACCTCCTGACAGATACATAGTGATATATCCTGCAGATTATTACACCACTGACCTGTCTGCAGAACATCGCTCCTCCACCTCCTGACAGATATATAGTGATATATCCTGCAGATTATTACACCACTGACCTCACTGCAGAACATCGCTCCTCCACCTCCTGACAGATACATAGTGATATATCCTGCAGATTATTGCACCACTGACCTCTCTGCAGAACATCACTCCTCCACCTCCTGACAGATACATAGTGATATATCCTGCAGATTATTGCACCACTGACCTCTCTGCAGAACATCACTCCTCCACCTCCTGACAGATACATAGTGATATATCCTGCAGATTATTGCACCACTGACCTCTCTGCAGAACATCGCTCCTCCACCTCCTGACAGATACATAGTGATATATCCTGCAGATTATTGCACCACTGACCTCTCTGCAGAACATCGCTCCTCCACCTCCTGACAGATACATAGTGATATATCCTGCAGATTATTGCACCACTGACCTCTCTGCAGAACATCGCTCCTCCACCTCCTGACAGATACATAGTGATATATCCTGCAGATTATTACACCACTGACCTCTCTGCAGAACATCGCTCCTCCACCTCCTGACAGATACATAGTGATATATCCTGCAGATTATTGCACCACTGACCTCTCTGCAGAACATCGCTCCTCCACCTCCTGACAGATACATAGTGATATATCCTACAGATTATTACACCACTGACCTCTCTGCAGAACATCGCTCCTCCACCTCCTGACAGATACATAGTGATATATCCTGCAGATTATTGCACCACTGACCTCTCTGCAGAACATCGCTCCTCCACCTCCTGACAGATACATAGTGATATATCCTGCAGATTATTACACCACTGACCTCTCTGCAGAACATCGCTCCTCCACCTCCTGACAGATACATAGTGATATATCCTGCAGATTATTGCACCACTGACCTCTCTGCAGAACATCGCTCCTCCACCTCCTGACAGATACATAGTGATATATCCTGCAGATTATTACACCACTGACCTCTCTGCAGAACATCGCTCCTCCACCTCCTGACAGATACATAGTGATATATCCTGCAGATTATTACACCACTGACCTCTCTGCAGAACATCGCTCCTCCACCTCCTGACAGATACATAGTGATATATCCTGCAGATTACACCACTGACCTCTCTGCAGAACATCGCTCCTCCACCTCCTGACATACATAGTGATATATCCTGCAGATTATTACACCACTGACCTCTCTGCAGAACATCGCTCCTCCACCTCCTGACAGATACATAGTGATATATCCTGCAGATTATTACACCACTGACCTCTCTGCAGAACATCGCTCCTCCACCTCCTGACAGATACATAGTGATGTATCCTGCAGATTATTACACCACTGACCTCTCTGCAGAACATCGCTCCTCCACCTCCTGACAGATACACAGTGATATATCCTGCAGATTACACCACTGACCTCTCTGCAGAACATCACTCCTCCAACTCCTGACAGATACATAGTGATATATCCTGCAGATTATTGCACCACTGACCTCTCTGCAGAACATCACTCCTCCACCTCCTGACAGATACATAGTGATATATCCTGCAGATTATTGCACCACTGACCTCTCTGCAGAACATCGCTCCTCCACCTCCTGACAGATACATAGTGATATATCCTGCAGATTATTGCACCACTGACCTCTCTGCAGAACATCACTCCTCCACCTCCTGACAGATACATAGTGATATATCCTGCAGATTATTACACCACTGAACTCTCTGCAGAACATCACTCCTCCACCTCCTGACAGATACATAGTGATATATCCTGCAGATTATTACACCACTGACCTCTCTGCAGAACATCACTCCTCCACCTCCTGACAGATACATAGTGATATATCCTGCAGATTATTACACCACTGACCTCTCTGCAGAACATCGCTCCTCCACCTCCTGACAGATACATAGTGATATATCCTGCAGATTATTACACCACTGACCTCTCTGCAGAACATCGCTCCTCCACCTCCTGACAGATACATAGTGATATATCCTGCAGATTATTACACCACTGACCTCTCTGCAGAACATCGCTCCTCCACCTCCTGACAGAAAGAAAGTGATATATTCTGCAGATTATTGCACCACTGACCTCTCTGCAGAACATCGCTCCTCCACCTCCTGACAGATACATAGTGATATATCCTGCAGATTATTACACCACTGACCTGTCTGCAGAACATCGCTCCTCCACCTCCTGACAGATATATAGTGATATATCCTGCAGATTATTACACCACTGACCTCACTGCAGAACATCGCTCCTCCACCTCCTGACAGATACATAGTGATATATCCTGCAGATTATTGCACCACTGACCTCTCTGCAGAACATCACTCCTCCACCTCCTGACAGATACATAGTGATATATCCTGCAGATTATTGCACCACTGACCTCTCTGCAGAACATCACTCCTCCACCTCCTGACAGATACATAGTGATATATCCTGCAGATTATTGCACCACTGACCTCTCTGCAGAACATCGCTCCTCCACCTCCTGACAGATACATAGTGATATATCCTGCAGATTATTGCACCACTGACCTCTCTGCAGAACATCGCTCCTCCACCTCCTGACAGATACATAGTGATATATCCTGCAGATTATTGCACCACTGACCTCTCTGCATTACATCGCTCCTCCACCTCCTGACAGATACATAGTGATATATCCTGCAGATTATTACACCACTGACCTCTCTGCAGAACATCGCTCCTCCACCTCCTGACAGATACATAGTGATATATCCTGCAGATTATTGCACCACTGACCTCTCTGCAGAACATCGCTCCTCCACCTCCTGACAGATACATAGTGATATATCCTACAGATTATTACACCACTGACCTCTCTGCAGAACATCGCTCCTCCACCTCCTGACAGATACATAGTGATATATCCTGCAGATTATTGCACCACTGACCTCTCTGCAGAACATCGCTCCTCCACCTCCTGACAGATACATAGTGATATATCCTGCAGATTATTACACCACTGACCTCTCTGCAGAACATCGCTCCTCCACCTCCTGACAGATACATAGTGATATATCCTGCAGATTATTGCACCACTGACCTCTCTGCAGAACATCGCTCCTCCACCTCCTGACAGATACATAGTGATATATCCTGCAGATTATTACACCACTGACCTCTCTGCAGAACATCGCTCCTCCACCTCCTGACAGATACATAGTGATATATCCTGCAGATTATTACACCACTGACCTCTCTGCAGAACATCGCTCCTCCACCTCCTGACAGATACATAGTGATATATCCTGCAGATTACACCACTGACCTCTCTGCAGAACATCGCTCCTCCACCTCCTGACATACATAGTGATATATCCTGCAGATTATTACACCACTGACCTCTCTGCAGAACATCGCTCCTCCACCTCCTGACAGATACATAGTGATATATCCTGCAGATTATTACACCACTGACCTCTCTGCAGAACATCGCTCCTCCACCTCCTGACAGATACATAGTGATGTATCCTGCAGATTATTACACCACTGACCTCTCTGCAGAACATCGCTCCTCCACCTCCTGACAGATACACAGTGATATATCCTGCAGATTACACCACTGACCTCTCTGCAGAACATCACTCCTCCACCTCCTGACAGATACATAGTGATATATCCTGCAGATTATTGCACCACTGACCTCTCTGCAGAACATCACTCCTCCACCTCCTGACAGATACATAGTGATATATCCTGCAGATTATTGCACCACTGACCTCTCTGCAGAACATCGCTCCTCCACCTCCTGACAGATACATAGTGATATATCCTGCAGATTATTGCACCACTGACCTCTCTGCAGAACATCACTCCTCCACCTCCTGACAGATACATAGTGATATATCCTGCAGATTATTACACCACTGAACTCTCTGCAGAACATCACTCCTCCACCTCCTGACAGATACATAGTGATATATCCTGCAGATTATTACACCACTGACCTCTCTGCAGAACATCACTCCTCCACCTCCTGACAGATACATAGTGATATATCCTGCAGATTATTACACCACTGACCTCTCTGCAGAACATCGCTCCTCCACCTCCTGACAGATACATAGTGATATATCCTGCAGATTATTACACCACTGACCTCTCTGCAGAACATCGCTCCTCCACCTCCTGACAGATACATAGTGATATATCCTGCAGATTATTACACCACTGACCTCTCTGCAGAACATCGCTCCTCCACCTCCTGACAGAAAGAAAGTGATATATTCTGCAGATTATTGCACCACTGACCTCTCTGCAGAACATCGCTCCTCCACCTCCTGACAGATACATAGTGATATATCCTGCAGATTATTACACCACTGACCTGTCTGCAGAACATCGCTCCTCCACCTCCTGACAGATATATAGTGATATATCCTGCAGATTATTACACCACTGACCTCACTGCAGAACATCGCTCCTCCACCTCCTGACAGATACATAGTGATATATCCTGCAGATTATTGCACCACTGACCTCTCTGCAGAACATCACTCCTCCACCTCCTGACAGATACATAGTGATATATCCTGCAGATTATTGCACCACTGACCTCTCTGCAGAACATCACTCCTCCACCTCCTGACAGATACATAGTGATATATCCTGCAGATTATTGCACCACTGACCTCTCTGCAGAACATCGCTCCTCCACCTCCTGACAGATACATAGTGATATATCCTGCAGATTATTGCACCACTGACCTCTCTGCAGAACATCGCTCCTCCACCTCCTGACAGATACATAGTGATATATCCTGCAGATTATTGCACCACTGACCTCTCTGCAGAACATCGCTCCTCCACCTCCTGACAGATACATAGTGATATATCCTGCAGATTATTACACCACTGACCTCTCTGCAGAACATCGCTCCTCCACCTCCTGACAGATACATAGTGATATATCCTGCAGATTATTGCACCACTGACCTCTCTGCAGAACATCGCTCCTCCACCTCCTGACAGATACATAGTGATATATCCTACAGATTATTACACCACTGACCTCTCTGCAGAACATCGCTCCTCCACCTCCTGACAGATACATAGTGATATATCCTGCAGATTATTGCACCACTGACCTCTCTGCAGAACATCGCTCCTCCACCTCCTGACAGATACATAGTGATATATCCTGCAGATTATTACACCACTGACCTCTCTGCAGAACATCGCTCCTCCACCTCCTGACAGATACATAGTGATATATCCTGCAGATTATTGCACCACTGACCTCTCTGCAGAACATCGCTCCTCCACCTCCTGACAGATACATAGTGATATATCCTGCAGATTATTACACCACTGACCTCTCTGCAGAACATCGCTCCTCCACCTCCTGACAGATACATAGTGATATATCCTGCAGATTATTACACCACTGACCTCTCTGCAGAACATCGCTCCTCCACCTCCTGACATACATAGTGATATATCCTGCAGATTATTACACCACTGACCTCTCTGCAGAACATCGCTCCTCCACCTCCTGACAGATACATAGTGATATATCCTGCAGATTATTACACCACTGACCTCTCTGCAGAACATCGCTCCTCCACCTCCTGACAGATACATAGTGATGTATCCTGCAGATTATTACACCACTGACCTCTCTGCAGAACATCGCTCCTCCACCTCCTGACAGATACACAGTGATATATCCTGCAGATTACACCACTGACCTCTCTGCAGAACATCGCTCCTCCACCTCCTGACAGATACACAGTGATATATCCTGCAGATTACACCACTGACCTCTCTGCAGAACATCACTCCTCCACCTCCTGACAGATACATAGTGATATATCCTGCAGATTATTGCACCACTGACCTCTCTGCAGAACATCACTCCTCCACCTCCTGACAGATACATAGTGATATATCCTGCAGATTATTGCACCACTGACCTCTCTGCAGAACATCGCTCCTCCACCTCCTGACAGATACATAGTGATATATCCTGCAGATTATTGCACCACTGACCTCTCTGCAGAACATCACTCCTCCACCTCCTGACAGATACATAGTGATATATCCTGCAGATTATTACACCACTGAACTCTCTGCAGAACATCACTCCTCCACCTCCTGACAGATACATAGTGATATATCCTGCAGATTATTACACCACTGACCTCTCTGCAGAACATCACTCCTCCACCTCCTGACAGATACATAGTGATATATCCTGCAGATTATTACACCACTGACCTCTCTGCAGAACATCGCTCCTCCACCTCCTGACAGATACATAGTGATATATCCTGCAGATTATTACACCACTGACCTCTCTGCAGAACATCGCTCCTCCACCTCCTGACAGATACATAGTGATATATCCTGCAGATTATTACACCACTGACCTCTCTGCAGAACATCGCTCCTCCACCTCCTGACAGAAAGAAAGTGATATATTCTGCAGATTATTGCACCACTGACCTCTCTGCAGAACATCGCTCCTCCACCTCCTGACAGATACATAGTGATATATCCTGCAGATTATTACACCACTGACCTGTCTGCAGAACATCGCTCCTCCACCTCCTGACAGATATATAGTGATATATCCTGCAGATTATTACACCACTGACCTCACTGCAGAACATCGCTCCTCCACCTCCTGACAGATACATAGTGATATATCCTGCAGATTATTGCACCACTGACCTCTCTGCAGAACATCACTCCTCCACCTCCTGACAGATACATAGTGATATATCCTGCAGATTATTGCACCACTGACCTCTCTGCAGAACATCGCTCCTCCACCTCCTGACAGATACATAGTGATATATCCTGCAGATTATTGCACCACTGACCTCTCTGCAGAACATCGCTCCTCCACCTCCTGACAGATACATAGTGATATATCCTGCAGATTATTGCACCACTGACCTCTCTGCAGAACATCGCTCCTCCACCTCCTGACAGATACATAGTGATATATCCTGCAGATTATTACACCACTGACCTCTCTGCAGAACATCGCTCCTCCACCTCCTGACAGATACATAGTGATATATCCTGCAGATTATTGCACCACTGACCTCTCTGCAGAACATCGCTCCTCCACCTCCTGACAGATACATAGTGATATATCCTACAGATTATTACACCACTGACCTCTCTGCAGAACATCGCTCCTCCACCTCCTGACAGATACATAGTGATATATCCTGCAGATTATTGCACCACTGACCTCTCTGCAGAACATCGCTCCTCCACCTCCTGACAGATACATAGTGATATATCCTGCAGATTATTACACCACTGACCTCTCTGCAGAACATCGCTCCTCCACCTCCTGACAGATACATAGTGATATATCCTGCAGATTATTGCACCACTGACCTCTCTGCAGAACATCGCTCCTCCACCTCCTGACAGATACATAGTGATATATCCTGCAGATTATTACACCACTGACCTCTCTGCAGAACATCGCTCCTCCACCTCCTGACAGATACATAGTGATATATCCTGCAGATTATTACACCACTGACCTCTCTGCAGAACATCGCTCCTCCACCTCCTGACAGATACATAGTGATGTATCCTGCAGATTATTACACCACTGACCTCTCTGCAGAACATCGCTCCTCCACCTCCTGACAGATACACAGTGATATATCCTGCAGATTACACCACTGACCTCTCTGCAGAACATCACTCCTCCACCTCCTGACAGATACATAGTGATATATCCTGCAGATTATTGCACCACTGACCTCTCTGCAGAACATCACTCCTCCACCTCCTGACAGATACATAGTGATATATCCTGCAGATTATTGCACCACTGACCTCTCTGCAGAACATCGCTCCTCCACCTCCTGACAGATACATAGTGATATATCCTGCAGATTATTGCACCACTGACCTCTCTGCAGAACATCGCTCCTCCACCTCCTGACAGATACATAGTGATATATCCTACAGATTATTACACCACTGACCTCTCTGCAGAACATCGCTCCTCCACCTCCTGACAGATACATAGTGATATATCCTGCAGATTATTGCACCACTGACCTCTCTGCAGAACATCGCTCCTCCACCTCCTGACAGATACATAGTGATATATCCTGCAGATTATTACACCACTGACCTCTCTGCAGAACATCGCTCCTCCACCTCCTGACAGATACATAGTGATATATCCTGCAGATTATTGCACCACTGACCTCTCTGCAGAACATCGCTCCTCCACCTCCTGACAGATACATAGTGATATATCCTGCAGATTATTACACCACTGACCTCTCTGCAGAACATCGCTCCTCCACCTCCTGACAGATACATAGTGATGTATCCTGCAGATTATTACACCACTGACCTCTCTGCAGAACATCGCTCCTCCACCTCCTGACAGATACACAGTGATATATCCTGCAGATTACACCACTGACCTCTCTGCAGAACATCACTCCTCCACCTCCTGACAGATACATAGTGATATATCCTGCAGATTATTGCACCACTGACCTCTCTGCAGAACATCACTCCTCCACCTCCTGACAGATACATAGTGATATATCCTGCAGATTATTGCACCACTGACCTCTCTGCAGAACATCGCTCCTCCACCTCCTGACAGATACATAGTGATATATCCTGCAGATTATTGCACCACTGACCTCTCTGCAGAACATCGCTCCTCCACCTCCTGACAGATACATAGTGATATATCCTACAGATTATTACACCACTGACCTCTCTGCAGAACATCGCTCCTCCACCTCCTGACAGATACATAGTGATATATCCTGCAGATTATTGCACCACTGACCTCTCTGCAGAACATCGCTCCTCCACCTCCTGACAGATACATAGTGATATATCCTGCAGATTATTACACCACTGACCTCTCTGCAGAACATCGCTCCTCCACCTCCTGACAGATACATAGTGATATATCCTGCAGATTATTGCACCACTGACCTCTCTGCAGAACATCGCTCCTCCACCTCCTGACAGATACATAGTGATATATCCTGCAGATTATTACACCACTGACCTCTCTGCAGAACATCGCTCCTCCACCTCCTGACAGATACATAGTGATATATCCTGCAGATTATTACACCACTGACCTCTCTGCAGAACATCGCTCCTCCACCTCCTGACAGATACATAGTGATGTATCCTGCAGATTATTACACCACTGACCTATTAATATATATCTCCTTACATGTTCTTACAGTCCCCGTAGAATAACATTTGTAGACCCCGGGCCGTGGTAGTTGTGGGGCGCGCAGTGAGTCATGAGTCTTGCTCTGGCCTCAGCCTCACTTCTGCTCTGGCAGGAAATGCCACATCTATGCGTAGTGGCTGATGCAACTCTCCCTCAATACCTCTGAATGGAAAAAAAAAAAAAAAAAGAGGGAGCCACCACAAGCAGGCCGGACCACCACACTGCGACCTCCTGTGTGTACACCCTGCAGACTGGGCCTCCCCCAATGTATGCAACATTAAAGGGGAACACTGCAATAATGACAGTGTGGCGACACTTCGAGCAGTGGAGTAATTGTCCTGTACCTTCAAGTGTCTCCGGTTCTTGGCGAATGAGGACCCTATAAGACCAGTTTTAATATCTACCATCGAAACCTTCAAAAAGAACCTGAAGACCTACCTCTTCCGACAAGCCTACAACCTGCAGTAACCACCGATCGACCAAACCGCTGCATGACCAGCTCTATCCTCACCTACTGTATCCTCACCCATCCCTTGTAGATTGTGAGCCCTCGCGGGCAGGGTCCTCACTCCTCCTGTACCAGTTATGACTTGTATTGTTTAAGATTATTGTACTTGTTTTTATTATGTATACCCCTCCTCACATGTAAAGCGCCATGGAATAAATGGCGCTATAATAAACAATAATAATATGGCTTTTCCTACCTTGCTTTTCCCTCCTGAAATCTTCCTGATGAAACTAAGGGTCCGCTCAAATCGCGATTCCTCCTTGTTACTGTTCTCCTTCTCATCAGTGTCCAAGTTGTCAAACTCCCCGCAGCTGACAGCACTCAGTCTGTAAACACAAGAACGGTCACCATTGTTATATGGAAAGGAATCACCCCAACATGGTTGACACTACAGAAGATACATTTGGAAAGTTCAGGCACATGGTCAGACATCTGAGCCAAGTACTAATGAAGACACAGATTGTGTCGGACATGTAACATATTCAGTATTATAGTCGTTCTATATTAGTTCTTGTATCCAAGAATCCAATGGATCACTTATCTAGATGTGGGAGACACATTTCAGTGTGCGGCATCGTCATAATTGGGTGAGATCGTTCCAATTTTTATGTGTCTCCTTTCATTTCCAACATGGTACTGGTGATCATCAGTGGTACTGATTTATCACCTTATAGATGTTGTTTTTCCTTTTCGGACAGTAGCGTTTATTTTTGTGGCTATACGTATTTAGTTCTCTTGCTTAACCGAAACGGTTGTCTTTTTCTTGAAACCATGAGGGTTGTGCAGTGATTACTTGCCTCCGGACTTATCAGAATACTCTCCGATTAATTGTTGATTAATGTACATGTTTGTCTTTGAGTGTTGTGTCGTTCTATTTTTAAGCGGTTTAAAATAAATGTTATGTTTTAGGTTTCCCTTTTGCTATTCTAAATAATATTTTGGGCACCCATTTTTTTCTTTTCTTTCTTTTTTTTTTTTTATTTGAGTGGTTATCAACCCTTTGCGAGATTATTAGTTATATTCTTGTACATAGGGGGCAGTATTATAGTATTTATATTCTTGTACATAGGGGGCAGTATTATAGTAGTTATATTCTTGTACATAGGGGCAGTATTATAGTAGTTATTCTTGCACATAGAAGCAGTATTATAGTATTTATATTCTTATACATAGGGGGCAGTATTATAGTAGTTATATTTTTGTACATAGGGGGCAGTATTATAGTAGTTATATTCTTGTACATAGGGGCAGTATTATAGTAGTTATATTCTTGCACATAGAAGCAGTATTATAGTAGTTATATTCTTATACATAGGGGGCAGTATTATAGTAGTTATATTCTTGTACATAGGGACAGTATTATAGTAGTTATATTCTTGTACATAGGGGCAGTATTATAGTAGTTATATTCTTGTACATAGGGGCAGTATTATAGTAGTTATATTCTTGTACATAGGAGCAGTACTATAGTAGTTATATTCTTGTACATAGGAGCAGTATTATAGTAGTTATATTTTTGTACATAGGAGCAGTATTATAGTAGTTATATTCTAGTACATAGGGGCAGTATTATAGTAGCTATAGTGTAGTAGTTGTATATTACTTCATGTTTGTGCAGGGGTCATCCATAGTATTTGGCCATGTACTGTATGTTACAATGAACGATGAATGAACCCTAATTTTAAATAGAAAGGCCATTTTCACTTTTCTACGAAGGTGATACTCCCAGATCTGATACAGGTGTGTAAGAGGATTGCTTTTCACTTACCCATTTCCCAAGTGATTTCCGTGTGAATACAGGACCACATCTGTGAAGAGACCAAATCCCAGATTTTAGGCACTTACTCATCTGAAATCGGAACTTTAAAGGGTAAATCTGAGACATTTCACACCTGAGACCAAAGCTAAACATCACTAATATCCAAGGATTATCCAGAGATAAAAAAAACATCCACTGGAGATGTGCACATATGTACTGCCATACAGCCTTCGTATCTAATCCAATCGTGTGCTACTGTCTGCTGAGTTGGTGTATCTAAGCCTATGATGGGATACACTATTATAGCGCCACTATCATGTGAGGTTACTGTACTTCATTATTATCTCAGGGGCAAAGACTATGAACCATTTGTGGGATCGTCTCCCCCCCTAGTGGACTCTGTGAGAATTACACCTAGGGCTGCACACTGCTTCTGCCAAACAAATCCAGACAAAAGTGGGTGATTATCGGGGTCCACAGTGCATGCAGTTCATTGTGGGTAATATTGGGGGCACTCCCTAGGTGGCGCTGGACAATGACTGTAAATGGCAACGAGGAAAAATCCTGGTACTTTCCATGGCAGCTAACAGTACTATTTATAGAAGGGTGTAATTATGTGTTTCTGGATGTGAGAGAAAAGCGAAACGCTGAGGGGGTGCGGGATATTAATACATGGGGGACCCTGCCGGTCATCTCACCATATCATGTGACATCCCACCCACCAGACCTACGGTACCCTCCTCGTGTCCTGCTCACCGTCGATTCCCGTCATGGACACGGACTTGGACAAGGGGCTGTAGCGGTAGACATGCGCCAGGTATTCCTGGAGCCTCTTGGCGTGTTCCTGTAGGATCAGGGAAAGGGAACATTAGCGGACAGTAGACCCTCTAACAGTGAGAGGCATATTATCAGCCCTCCAGCAGTGTCACAACGTGGGTCTTATGAGACAGGGATTTCTTGGGGCACTTGGTCTTATTAATGGAATACCATGGGATTGGTAACGCCTCAATGGGGCAACCACTGTTATTAGTACCCAGGACCTTTAGCTTGTCTCGTAATGAAATCACATTCAGAGCAGAAATCACAATTCTGCTAGTCACTTGTGGCGATTCCTCTATCATCTCCATAACAGAGCCGCGGGCATAAAGATGTCAAAATGCAAATCAATGGGCTCAATGGAGAAGCAGAACAAGCTGGAAAATGCTGGGAGATTTCAGCTCTGAAGCCCTCAGGATTGTGAATGCAGCTCTGGATTGTATCTGATTAAAGTCAGAATGTGATTGGCTATTGCGGATCACTCATTTTTACCTCTTGTGTCACCTCCGCGTCTTCGCCTCGAATCGACAGCAGAGACTCCAGCTCATCGGTACTGCGAATGATAGGGGTCCGGCGGGGGTCTCGGTTGTAGTCCAAGTTCTCCTCCATCTCCTCAGGGTCTAGGCCATTAAAACTGAGGCTGTAATTAGATAACAGTGATGATGAGGTGTGGGAGGATGATGGGAAAGTAGTGATGTTGAGTGGAGCGTAGAGCCTCAGTCATAGGAAGGAAATACAAGACAACTTATTTCTTCTCATCTCAGACTAAACCACCAGCTTCCTCCTATCAAGAAGTGAAAGAGGGTCTGCGGCCCCTATACTGATGGCCTGGGGACCCTCCGCCCCACGTACCACTCGGAGGACTGGCTGCAGGCCTGTGCAGCGATCAGCGACCTGGCCCAGCGGGTGAAGTGACGGCTATCTTCCATCTTGCCCGTTTCCTCCAGAAGTCGTGTTTGCAGAAGTGCGAGCAGACGGAAGATACGGGTGACTTTCTCAGGGTCACGGCCCCTAGTGTCAGGAGAGGAGTACTACTCTGTGCCGCCTGTACTTTATAGGTCATTACAGGGTTGTCGCCCCCAGGGAAGTGGCCGGAGCCGGGTACCTGTCATATTGTGCCTCCTCCTCCTGCAGCCGCTTCCCCGGCTCCCAGCTGTGTCTTCGGAAGGAGTCCCGGACATGGGCCGAGCACCTCATGGGGCTGTATCGTCTCATTGGGACCCCCAGGAACCGGTCCTGCTCCTCCTGGAGTTCCTGCAGTTCCAGGTCGCTTGGGACACGAGGCTCCAGAGCAGACATGCAGCGCTGCTTGTGGCCCCGCACCATGCAGGGCCCAGCACCAAACACCTCAGGGTCATTCATCCTGCACACGCCAGAGGCTGGGAGGAAAATAGCAGGAATTACACTGGGTAACATCAGCCACACCCCTTCTGCGTGATGTCATCAGCGGGGGCGGGGCTGTGACTACTTATACACACACACCTCTGGTTACTGAAGATGGTCACAGACTGCATTCTGCAGGAGGTCGACGTATAATGTCCATAGAAGGGGCCGCGTCTCGTCTGCACCACCGGGACATCTGCACGGCTTCACCTGAAAAGAAGAAGATGTTAATAGAGGAAAATTCAGAAAAAAAAAAAAAACATTATACTGACCGGCAGCCAATCATACCAGCTCATAAGCTCATCGGGCAGCACGGTGGCGCAGTGGTTAGCACTGCAGCCTTGCAGCGCTGTAGTCCTGAGTTCAAACCCCACCAAGGACAACATCTGCAAATAGTTTGTATGTTCTCCCTGTGTTTGCGTGGGTTTCCTCCGGGTTCTCCGGTTTCCTCCCACATTCCAAAGACATACTGATAGGGATTTTAGATTGTGAGCCCCATCAGGGACAGTGATGATAATGTGTGCAAAACTGTAAAGCGCTGCGGAATATGTTAGCGCTATATAAAAATAAAGATTATTTATTTATAAGAGGGGAGGAGCTCGCGGCTGCACAACAGTCCAGAGGGGAGGAGCTTATCACTGCATTACAGAACAGCCCAGCGTAGGCTATGCAGCCTGTATTATCACACCACTATAAAAAGTCTCTTAACAGTGCCCCCCATATGCCATTTGCACAGGAGCAGAAGCCCCTTTATTTATTTTCCTGGCAACCAGGGAAGCAGTGATTATTTGTTAGCATCCCTAAATGTCATGGTCCAACAAATGCAGCAAGTACATTATAAGTATCTGTACTGTGAAATGCTGGGGACGTTATACAGCTCAGATACCAGATTACAGAAGAAGAGGTCCAGATCATCTCCTTAGGAAACCGCTACATCAGGACATTGCCTGATCATTACTTGCAGTGGCCACCGGGGGGCAGGCTGTACCAGTGTGTACTTGGCTCATCATTGGTCTGGTGGAGCAGTTACCCATTTATCAGACATCAGGATACAATAAAAAAAAATCACACGTACCGCTATTGTCTCCCGTCATCTAAGGGATACCACAGTGAGAACTGCAACCAATAAAGCCAAAGAAATCGGAGACATCACCGCTTCCCATAACAATCCATTGTCCCACATGATGGATGAAACCATGACACAGTGTCAGATCCGACAGCCAGGCACTTATGACACGATTTGTCAGGTTCACTGTGGGGTCCATCATATTGATGGATAAAAATGTTACATACAGTGCAATTGTGATTATCAAAAACAGCCCACATAACACTGCCATATAGTGCCAAGATTATACTACTGCATACAGGCCACATAATACTGTCTTATAGTCCCAAAAATATACTATATACAGGCCATATAATACTACGATATATTGTAAAGATTATACTACTGTATATAAAGTTCATATAATACTGCTCTATAGTGCCAAGATTATACTACTGTACACAGGCCACATAATACTGTGTTATAGTCCCAAAACCATACTAAATACAGGCCATATAATACTACGATATATTGTAAAGATTATACTACTGTATATAAAGTTCATATAATACTGCTCTATAGTGCTGAGATTATACTATACTACAGGCCACATAATACTGCCATAAAGTGTCACAATAATACTACTGTATACAGGTCACATAACACTGCCTTAGGCTACTTTCACACTAGCGTCGGGCTCAGCCCGTCGCAGTGCGTCGGGCCGAGGTTACCGACGCTAGCAGTGAATGCGCCACATAACGGGGGCAGCAGATGCATTTTTCCTGCGCATCCGCTGCCCCATTGAGAGGTGCGGGGAGGTGGGGGCAGAGTTCCGTTTTTTGCTCCCGGCGGTCCGCCACAACACGGCGCAACCGTCGCACGACGTGTGTCAATGCATCGCAATGCGTCGCTAATGTTAATCTATGGGGCAAAAACGCATCCTGCAAACAACTTTGCAGGATGCATTTTTTCCCATAAACGACGCATTGCGACGTATTGCAAAAAACGCTAGTGTGAAAGTAGCCTTATAGTGCTAAGATTATAGTATACAGAGCATAAAACTGCCACATGGTTCCAAGATTATACTACTTTATATAGCGCACATAATTCTGCCCTATAGTGTCACGATTATACTATCACAGTACATGCAGCCCACATAATACCGCCATATAATGCCAAGATTATACTACTCTGTCCCGCCCAAAGAATACTGCTAATGAATAGGGCTGGCTGCAGTTCCCTGTACATCTGGGTAACATCATAAAGTGATGGCTTATTAAGTGTGGAGATGGGAAGGGCCCTCATAATACCGCCATATAGTTCTAACAAAACTATGGTCTCACAAGTCTAATCCCCACAGTATTCAGGGATGGCTGGTCTTTATAGGTTGCGGTCAGTGAGTCAGGGGTCTCCCTTTGTTCAGCAATGATATATAGGCTGGGCTTAGGCCCTCTATTCTCTGCTCGCACCAGTAAGCCATAATTAAAGCTGTGGGATACTGAGGTGGGAGGGGGCGGTGTAATTACTGCAAGTCCTGAGACCGACCCCCCTAATAGTGACCCTGTGTAACACAACCCTCAGTGACATTATCCTGTGTGGCCACCAGAGCAGAACAGCAGGAATAATGCCCAAGAGACTAATCACCCTGAGGGCCCACCGGGTAATTAACCCCCAGGATCTCAGTGAAAGATTAACAGGTGGGAGATACAGGTGGACCTCAGAGTACACAGGACTCCTATACAGAGTGTAGGGGATATCCATACAACTATCTCAATTAAAAGGGATTTTATCAGCCTGGACATGCCATACAATCTGTGGGTACCAAGGGATAGAGCAGGATGAGCTGAGCAGATTTATATATGGGTTCATGGGAAAAGATTTTATATAACAAGCATTTTATTAATATAAATAATTCTGTTCCTAGAAGTCCAGTGGGCTGGTAATGGGCGTCAACCTTCAGTTAGGCCCGCCCACTGGACTCCTAAGCACAGACTTATTTCAGTGTATAAGACAAGTTATAATGAACCTTTTCCCACAAACCTATAGATCAGTCTTTTCGGCTTCTCCTGCTCTAGAACATGGTGCTGACAAATTGGAGATTTGACATCCTCCGAACTAGTCACGTGGTTAGCTGTGATGCTCCCCTATAGTGAAGAACCAACCCCGCTGTCATCACTACTCCTCTGATTTGCCATTATTGATCACTGAGTGAGACACTGCCGGACAATCATTATGAAAGAATACAAGGCTGGAAATGTATACTACCACTCCCAGCATGCCCAGCAGTTCACAGGTTGCAGACCAGTGGTCTGTAATAATAGCCCACCATAAAACCAGTGGTCTGTATCCCTCCCCCCATGGTGTGTAATATAACGTCTGGGAGCCAACACAATCTGATGATGCTTTCATCATTTCCCTGAAAGACAGAAAGTCCCATAAATGAGCACTTCCCCTTTAAATGTTAACTGAATCAGTCTGGAGTCTAATTACTCACAAAGGATTATCTGGCCTGGATACATTGTAACAAACCCTCAGCCATAAGAACTTATAGGCCTTGGCAAGCGTATAACATCTGGAAGTTTACGCATGTTTTCATTCACTGGCAGCAAGCAGAGATCTTTAAAAAAGATATATATATATTTTGTTAAAAAGTTACAGACACATCTGTAGCAGAACATCACCAGAGGACACCTCGTTTCACCTGGCCCAAATTGGCAGGACAGGAGACCAATGAGGAGCCAAGGTTAAAAAATGAAAGCTACAGACGCCTGGTGCAGCTTTACCTGTCCGTCCGCCGTGCTCTCTGCCGCCAATAACGCGTGTGACCTGTCCTCATGATGAGAGCCGCCAGAACGTGAGAACAAAACACACTAATCCTCGTCTGTCCCTCCCATGTCTCCTCACTACAGGCGTGCCACCAGTAACGCCACCTCTGCCCGCTCCACACACCGGCCCTGGCCCCAACTACAACACTGGCCCTCCAGGAATCAAATACAAGAATTACACAGGATCCCCACAGTATCCACAGACATAAAGCTGCACTATACACTGGTGCCCACCATCACCAAGCAGGGTTATGGGCACAACATTGCTACAGTATGATACAGGGCAATAAATTAATGCATCTAGGTTAATAGTCGTGCCCAATGAGCACTGCGGCTTTAAGTCTCCTCATCTCGACATGCTTAACATGTCACTCTCCGCAAGGAGAAACAATACTTCTTGGATCACAATACCATAACAAAATAGTACCACCATATATCACCAACATAATACTACCATACAATGTGAATAGTACAACCATACGGTGCCCAAATAACGCCACCCTACAATGTAAATAGTACAACCATACAGTGCCCAAATAATACCACAATACAATGTAAATAGTACAACCATACGGTGCCCAAATAATACCACAATACAATGTAAATAGTACAACCATACGGTGCCCAAATAACACCACACTACAATGTAAATGGCACAACCATACGGTGCCCAAATAACACCACACTACAATGTAAATGGCACAACCATACTGTGCCCAAATAACACCACCCTACAATGTAAGTAGTACAACCATAGAGTGCCCATATAATACCACACTACAATGTAAATAGTACAACCATACAGTGCCCAAATAATACCACACTACAATGTAAATAGTACAACCATACGGTGCCCAAATAATACAATTCTGTGAATAGTACAACTATACGGTGCCCAAGTAATACCGCCCTACAATGTAAATAGTACAACCATACAAGGCCTCAAAAAGTCCGTTGTAAGATGTATATAGTACCACCATACCACTGTCCAGCCAACAATGTCCAGCTGACAGTTATGAAACAGTACCAGCCAACATTGTGAACAGTATCACCGCACAGTGCCCTAAATAATAGCGCCGTACAATGACTACACTATACCATGGCCAAATGACGCTGTCATACAATTAACAAATAATGGCGCTCTGTCCACGGTCTGACACTGCAGCAGGGTCTTTCTGTCCACTCCTGGGGTTGTTTCTGGGGTACAGGCTGAGGGGCCCTCAGTGCTCCTATTTTCGGGCCTGGATGGTGCACATATCCTGGCAGGCGGCTGCAGCGGTCTACAGTTCCCCCTGCACACTACATTCACACGTAGCGGTTATCGATTTGTGGCTGAATTGCACAAATTGCAGCAGTTTCACAGTTTTTATAAATTTCATCTAAACTTTCCATAAAAACGCAGCGATTAGCGCACAGGTCTGTCCTCAGCCGAAGAAGTGCGCCACAACCGCTACACGCCAATATACCGCTATCAGCGCCTGCCAGGATAGTGCCACTGTATATGTGACCATGAGGGACCCCGCAGATCAATGTTACACCCCCCAACCTGCAGATAACCACCTGCACTCACCACTGGTACCAGGTATTGCTGGGACCTGCAGTTCCCCTGTATTATGTGCCTACCCTATGAGCAGCACCGCCACATCAGGCTCCATTTCTCCAGCGTCTCCCCATACAGGGCAGGTAGCTGCTACTTCCTGGTCACCTGGGTATTGTTACCTGCAGGCCCCGCCCCCAATAGCAACAAGACACCTGGCTGCACCGAGAGAGCTCCGCCCCCTACAGTTATACATCCTGACACCTGGTGTAATCAGCCCTGCTGTACCAGATCACCGAAGATAACACTCCCCAGCCCTGTATCTAATTCTGTGTGATACTGTCTGCTGAGCCGTGTATCCAATCCTATCCTGTGTAATACTGACTGCTGAGCTGTGTATCTAATCCTATCCTGTGTGATACTGAGTGCTGAGCCGTGTATCTAATCCTATCCTGTGTGATACTGTCTGCTAAGCCGTGTATCTAATCCTATCCTGTGTGATACTGTCTGCTGAGCTGTGTATCTAATCCTATCCTGTGTGATACTGAGTGCTGAGCCGTGTATCTAATCCTATCCTGTGTGATACTGTCTGCTAAGCCGTGTATCTAATCCTATCCTGTGTGATATTGACTGCTGAGCCGTGTATCTAATCCTATCCTGTGTGATATTGACTGCTGAGCCGTGTATCTAATCCTATCCTGTGTGATACTGTCTGCTAAGCCGTGTATCTAATCCTATCCTGTGTGATACTGTCTGCTGAGCTGTGTATCTAATCCTATCCTGTGTGATACTGAGTGCTGAGCTGTGTATCTAATCCTATCCTGTGTGATACTGTCTGCTAAGCCGTGTATCTAATCCTATCCTGTGTGATATTGACTGCTGAGCCGTGTATCTAATCCTATCCTGTGTGATATTGACTGCTGAGCCGTGTATCTAATCCTATCCTGTGTGATACTGTCTGCTGAGCCGTGTATCTAATCCTATCCTGTGTGATACTGTCTGCTGAGCTGTGTATCTAATCCTATCCTGTGTGATACTGTCTGCTGAGCTGTGTATCTAATCCTATCCTGTGTGATACTGTCTGCTGAGCCGTGTATCTAATCCTATCCTGTGTAATACTGACTGCTGAGCCGTGTATCTAATCCTATCCTGTGTGATACTGAGTGCTGAGCTGTGTATCTAATCCTATCCTGTGTGATACTGTCTGCTAAGCCGTGTATCTAATCCTATCCTGTGTGATATTGACTGCTGAGCTGTGTATCTAATCCTATCCTGTGTGATACTGTCTGCTGAGCCGTGTATCTAATCCTATCCTGTGTGATACCGACTGCTGAGCCGTGTATCTAATCCTATCCTGTGTGATACTGTCTGCTGAGCTGTGTATCTAATCCTATCCTGTGTGATACTGTCTGCTGAGCTGTGTATCTAATCCTATCCTGTGTAATACTGACTGCTGAGCCGTGTATCTAATCCTATCCTGTGTGATACTGAGTGCTGAGCTGTGTATCTAATCCTATCCTGTGTGATACTGTCTGCTAAGCCGTGTATCTAATCCTATCCTGTGTGATATTGACTGCTGAGCCGTGTATCTAATCCTATCCTGTGTGATATTGACTGCTGAGCCGTGTATCTAATCCTATCCTGTGTGATACTGTCTGCTGAGCCGTGTATCTAATCCTATCCTGTGTGATACTGTCTGCTGAGCCGTGTATCTAATCCTATCCTGTGTGATACTGTCTGCTGAGCTGTGTATCTAATCCTATCCTGTGTGATACTGTCTGCTGAGCTGTGTATCTAATCCTATCCTGTGTGATACTGTCTGCTGAGCTGTGTATCTAATCCTATCCTGAGTGATACTGTCTGCTAAGCTGTGTATCTAATCCTATCCTGTGTGATACTGTCTGCTGAGCAGTGTATCTAATCCTATCCTGTGTGATACTGTCTGCTGAGCCGTGTATCTAATCCTATCCTGTGTGATACTGTCTGCTGAGCTGTGTATCTAATCCTATCCTGTGTGATATTGACTGCTGAGCCGTGTATCTAATCCTATCCTGTGTGATACAGTCTGCTGAGCTGTGTATCTAATCTTATCCTGTGTGATACCGACTGCTGAGCTGTGTATCTAATCCTATCCTGTGTGATATTGACTGCTGAGCCGTGTATCTAATCCTATCCTGTGTGATACAGTCTGCTGAGCTGTGTATCTAATCCTATCCTGAGTGATACTGTCTGCTGAGCTGTGTATCTAATCCTATCCTGTGTGATACTGTCTGCTGAGCAGTGTATCTAATCCTATCCTGTGTGATACTGTCTGCTGAGCCGTGTATCTAATCCTATCCTGTGTGATACTGTCTGCTGAGCTGTGTATCTAATCCTATCCTGTGTGAAGCTGTCTGCTGAGCGGTGTATCTAATCCTATCCTGTATGATACTGACTGCTGAGCTATGTATCTAATCCTATCCTGTGTGATACTGTCTGCTGAGCTGTGTATCTAATCCTCTCCTGTGTGATACTGTCTGCTGAGCCGTGTATCTAATCCTATCCTGTGTGATACTGACTGCTGAGCTGTGTATCTAATCCTATCCTGTGTGATACTGTCTGCTGAGCTGTGTATCTAATCCTATCCTGTGTAATACTGTCTGCTGAGCTGTGTATCTAATCCTATCCTGTGTGATACTGACTGCTGAGCCGTGTATCTAATCCTATCCTGTGTGATACTGACTGCTGAGCTGTGTATCTAATCCTATCCTGTGTGATACTGTCTGCTGAGCTGTGTATCTAATCCTCTCCTGTGTGATACTGTCTGCTGAGCTGTGTATCTAATCCTCTCCTGTGTGATACTGACTGCTGAGCTGTGTATCTAATCCTATCCTGTGTGATACTGTCTGCTGAGCCGTGTATCTAATCCTATCCTGTGTGATACTGTCTGCTGAGCCGTGTATCTAATTCTATCCTGTGTGATACTATCTGCTGAGCCGTGTATCTAATCCTATCCTGTGTGATACTGACTGCTGAGCTGTGTATCTAATCCTATCCTGTGTGATACTGTCTGCTGAGCTGTGTATCTAATCCTATCCTGTGTAATACTGTCTGCTGAGCCGTGTATCTAATCCTATCCTGTGTGATACTGTCTGCTGAGCCGTGTATCTAATCCTATCCTGTGTGATACTGACTGCTGAGCCGTGTATCTAATCCTATCCTGTGTGATACTGACTGCTGAGCTGTGTATCTAATCCTATCCTGTGTGATACTGTCTGCTGAGCTGTGTATCTAATCCTCTCCTGTGTGATACTGTCTGCTGAGCTGTGTATCTAATCCTCTCCTGTGTGATACTGACTGCTGAGCTGTGTATCTAATCCTATCCTGTGTGATACTGTCTGCTGAGCCGTGTATCTAATCCTATCCTGTGTGATACTGTCTGCTGAGCCGTGTATCTAATTCTATCCTGTGTGATACTATCTGCTGAGCCGTGTATCTAATCCTATCCTGTGTGATACTGACTGCTGAGCTGTGTATCTAATCCTATCCTGTGTGATACTGTCTGCTGAGCTGTGTATCTAATCCTCTCCTGTGTGATACTGTCTGCTGAGCTGTGTATCTAATCCTATCCTGTGTGATACTGTCTGCTGAGCTGTGTATCTAATCCTCTCCTGTGTGATACTGACTGCTGAGCTGTGTATCTAATCCTATCCTGTGTGATACTGTCTGCTGAGCCGTGTATCTAATCCTATCCTGTGTGATACTGTCTGCTGAGCCGTGTATCTAATTCTATCCTGTGTGATACTGTCTGCTGAGCCGTGTATCTAATTCTATCATGTGCGATACTATCTGCTGAGCCGTGTATCTAATCCTATCCTGAGTGATACTGTCTGCTGAGCTGTGTATCTAATCCTCTCCTGTGTGATACTGAGTGCTGAGCTGTGTATCTAATCCTATCCTGTGTTATACTGACTGCTGAGCTGTGTATCTAATCCTCTCCTGTGTGTTACTGACTGCTGAGCTGTGTATCTAATCCTCTCCTGTGTGATACTGTCTGCTGAGCTGTGTATCCAATCCTATCCTGTGTGATACTGTCTGCTGTGCCGTGTATCTAATCCTATCCTGTGTGATACTGTCGGCTGAGCCGTGTATCTAATCCTCTCCTGTGTGTTACTGACTGCTGAGCTGTGTATCTAATCCTATCCTGTGTGATACTGTCTGCTGAGCAGTGTATCTAATCCTATCCTGTGTGATACTGTCTGCTGAGCAGTGTATCTAATCCTATCCTGTGTGATACTGTCTGCTGAGCTATGTATCTAATCCTATCCTGTGTGATACTGTTTGCTGAGCTGTGTATCTAATCCTATCCTGTGTGATACTGTCTGCTGAGCTGTGTATCTAATCCTATCCTGTGTGATGCTGTCTGCTGAGCCGTGTATCTAATCCTATCCTGTGTGATACTGTCTGCTGAGCCGTGTATCTAATTCTATCCTGTGTGATACTGTCTGCTGAGCCGTGTATCTAATCCTATCCTGTGTGATACTGTCTGATGAGCTGTGTATCTAATCCTATCCTGTGTGATACTGTCTGCTGAGCCGTGTATCTAATCCTATCCTGTGTGATGCTGTCTGCTGAGCCGTGTATCTAATCCTATCCTGTGTGATACTGTCTGCTGAGCCGTGTATCTAATTCTATCCTGTGTGATACTGTCTGCTGAGCCGTGTATCTAATTCTATCATGTGTGATACTATCTGCTGAGCCGTGTATCTAATCCTATCCTGTGTGATATTGTCTGCTGAGCTGTGTATCTAATCCTCTCCTGTGTGATACTGAGTGCTGAGCTGTGTATCTAATCCTATCCTGTGTGACACTGACTGCTGAGCTGTGTATCTAATCCTATCCTGTGTGATACTGTCTGCTGAGCTGTGTATCTAATCCTATCCTGTGTGATACTGACTGCTGAGCTGTGTATCTAATCCTATCCTGTGTGATACTGTCGGCTGAGCCGTGTATCTAATCCTCTCCTGTGTGTTACTGACTGCTGAGCTGTGTATCTAATCCTATCCTGTGTGAAGCTGTCTGCTGAGCGGTGTATCTAATCCTATCCTGTGTGATACTGACTGCTGAGCTATGTATCTAATCCTATCCTGTGTGATACTGTCTGCTGAGCTGTGTATCTAATCCTCTCCTGTGTGATACTGTCTGCTGAGCCGTGTATCTAATCCTATCCTGTGTGATACTGACTGCTGAGCTGTGTATCTAATCCTATCCTGTGTGATACTGTCTGCTGAGCTGTGTATCTAATCCTATCCTGTGTAATACTGTCTGCTGAGCCGTGTATCTAATCCTATCCTGTGTGATACTGTCTGCTGAGCTGTGTATCTAATCCTATCCTGTGTGATACTGACTGCTGAGCTGTGTATCTAATCCTCTCCTGTGTGATACTGAGTGCTGAGCTGTGTATCTAATCCTATCCTGTGTGACACTGTCTGCTGAGCTGTGTATCTAAGCCTATCCTGTGTGACACTGTCTGCTGAGCTGTGTATCTAATCCTATCCTGTGTGATACTGACTGCTGAGCTGTGTATCTAATCCTATCCTGTGTGATACTGTCTGCTGAGCTGTGTATCTAATCCTCTCCTGTGTGATACTGTCTGCTGAGCTGTGTATCTAATCCTATCCTGTGTAATACTGTCTGCTGAGCTGTGTATCTAATCCTATCCTGTGTGATACTGACTGCTGAGCCGTGTATCTAATCCTATCCTGTGTGATACTGACTGCTGAGCTGTGTATCTAATCCTATCCTGTGTGATACTGTCTGCTGAGCTGTGTATCTAATCCTATCCTGTGTGATACTGTCTGCTGAGCTGTGTATCTAATCCTCTCCTGTGTGATACTGTCTGCTGAGCCGTGTATCTAATCCTATCCTGTGTGATACTGTCTGCTGAGCCGTGTATCTAATCCTATCCTGTGTGATACTGTCTGCTGAGCTGTGTATCTAATCCTATCCTGTGTGATACTGTCTGCTGAGCCGTGTATCTAATCCTATCCTGTGTGATACTGTCTGCTGAGCCGTGTATCTAATTCTATCCTGTGTGATACTGTCTGCTGAGCCGTGTATCTAATTCTATCATGTGCGATACTATCTGCTGAGCCGTGTATCTAATCCTATCCTGAGTGATACTGTCTGCTGAGCTGTGTATCTAATCTTCTCCTGTGTGATACTGAGTGCTGAGCTGTGTATCTAATCCTATCCTGTGTTATACTGACTGCTGAGCTGTGTATCTAATCCTCTCCTGTGTGTTACTGACTGCTGAGCTGTGTATCTAATCCTCTCCTGTGTGTTACTGACTGCTGAGCTGTGTATCTTATCCTATCCTGTGTAATACCGTCTGCTGAGCTGTGTATCCAATCCTATCCTGTGTGATACTGTCTGCTGTGCCGTGTATCTAATCCTATCCTGTGTGATACTGTCGGCTGAGCCGTGTATCTAATCCTCTCCTGTGTGTTACTGACTGCTGAGCTGTGTATCTAATCCTATCCTGTGTGATACTGTCTGCTGAGCAGTGTATCTAATCCTATCCTGTGTGATACTGTCTGCTGAGCAGTGTATCTAATCCTATCCTGTGTGATACTGTCTGCTGAGCTGTGTATCTAATCCTATCCTGTGTGATGCTGTCTGCTGAGCCGTGTATCTAATCCTATCCTGTGTGATGCTGTCTGCTGAGCCGTGTATCTAATTCTATCCTGTGTGATACTGTCTGCTGAGCCGTGTATCTAATCCTATCCTGTGTGATACTGTCTGATGAGCTGTGTATCTAATCCTATCCTGTGTGATACTGTCTGCTGAGCCGTGTATCTAATTCTATCCTGTGTGATACTGTCTGCTGAGCCGTGTATCTAATTCTATCATGTGTGACACTATCTGCTGAGCCGTGTATCTAATCCTATCCTGTGTGATACTGTCTGCTGAGCTGTGTATCTAATCCTCTCCTGTGTGATACTGAGTGCTGAGCTGTGTATCTAATCCTATCCTGTGTTATACTGACTGCTGAGCTGTGTATCTAATCCTCTCCTGTGTGTTACTGACTGCTGAGCTGTGTATCTAATCCTCTCCTGTGTGTTACTGACTGCTGAGCTGTGTATCTAATCCTCTCCTGTGTGATACTGAGTGCTGAGCTGTGTATCTAATCCTATCCTGTGTTATACTGACTGCTGAGCTGTGTATCTAATCCTCTCCTGTGTGTTACTGACTGCTGAGCTGTGTATCTAACCCTATCCTGTGTGATACTGTCTGCTGAGCTGTGTATCTAATCCTCTCCTGTGTGATACTAACTACTGAGCCGTGTATCTAATCCTATCCTGTGTAATACCGTCTGCTGAGCTGTGTATCCAATCCTATCCTGTGTGATACTGTCTGCTGAGCCGTGTATCTAATCCTCTCCTGTGTGATACTGTCTGCTGAGCCGTGTATCTAATCCTATCCTGTGTGATACTGTCTGCTGAGCTGTGTATCTAATCCTATCCTGTGTAAGGGTATGTGCACACGTCAGGATTTTTTCTTGACAAAATCCTGAGATTTCTGCCAGAAATCCGCGTTTTTTTTGCGGATTTTTTTTTTTTTCCGGAATGTCATTTTGGCTTAGAAATCCGCAAAAATTCTGGAAAAAGATAGAGCATGTCCGAATTTTTAGCGGTAAGCGTTTTTTTTTGCGGAACAAAAACGCTTACATCTGCACAAAAAATCCGGAATGCATTCTAAATGATAGGATGCATAATTTTAGCGTTTTTAATGCGGAATTATAGCGTTTTTATAGCGAAATTCCGCAAAAAAAAAACGCTAAAAATCCTGATGTGTGCACATACCCTAATACTGTCTGCTGAGCTGTGTATCTAATCCTCTCCTGTGTGATACTGTCTGCTGAGCCGTGCATCTAATCTTATCCTATCCTGTGTGATACTGTCTGCTGAGCTGTGTATCTAATCCTATCCTGTGTGATACTGTCTGCTGAGCTGTGTATCTAATCCTATCCTGTGTGATACTGTCTGCTGAGCTGTGTATCTAATCCTATCCTGTGTGATACAGTCTGCTGAGCCGTGTATCTAATTCTATCCTGTGTGATACTGTCTGCTGAGCTGTGTATCTAATCCTATCCTGTGTGATACTGTCTGCTGAGCTGTGTATCTAATCCTATCCTGTGTGATACTGTCTGCTGAGCTGTGTATCTAATCCTATCCTGTGTGATGCTGTCTGCTGAGCCGTGTATCTAATCCTATCCTGTGTGATACTGTCTGCTGAGCCGTGTATCTAATCCTATCCTGTGTGATACTGTCTGCTGAGCTGTGTATCTAATCCTATCCTGTGTGATACTGTCTGCTGAGCTGTGTATCTAATCCTATCCTGTGTGATACAGTCTGCTGAGCCGTGTATCTAATTCTATCCTGTGTGATACTGTCTGCTGAGCTGTGTATCTAATCCTATCCTGTGTGATACTGTCTGCTGAGCTGTGTATCTAATCCTATCCTGTGTGATACTGTCTGCTGAGCTGTGTATCTAATCCTATCCTGTGTGATACTGTCTGCTGAGCTGTGTATCTAATCCTATCCTGTGTGATGCTGTCTGCTGAGCCGTGTATCTAATCCTATCATGTGTGACACCGTCTGCTGAGCCGTGTATCTAATCCTATCCTGTGTGATACTGTCTGCTGAGCCGTGTATCTAATCCTATCCTGTGTGATACTGTCTGCTGAGCCGTGTATCTAATCCTATCCTGTGTGATACTGTCTGCTGAGCTGTGTATCTAATCCTATCCTGTGATACTGTCTGCTGAGCTGTGTATCTAATCCTATCCTGTGTGATAGTCTGCTGAGCTGTGTACCTAATCCTATCCTGTGTGATACTGTCTGCTGAGCTGTGTACCTAATCCTATCTTGTGTGATACTGTCTGCTGAGCCGTGTGTCTAATCCTATCTTGTGTGATACTGTCTGCTGAGCCATGTATCTAATCTTATCTTGTGTGATACTGTCTGATGAACTGTGTATCTAATCCTATCCTGTGTGATACTGTCTGCTGAGCCGTGTATCTAATCCTCTAATCTAAACCTACATAAAAAAGGCCAGTAAATTACATATCACTGGAATCAGGGTATCTGCCCCCATATCAGTGCAAAAACTTGCTGACAGATTCCATTTAATAGTCACTGAAGATTGTAGGCTACTGGGTGCAATGGGGGTGGGGGGGTGGGGGTTCTGGAAAGTGTGCCACCTTCTGGTCAGGGGAGAATCTGCAGCAGAATGACTATCTCAGCAAACAGGCGCTGTATTGTTACTGGGATACCATGCCCAGTGTGACCGACAATACAAACAGCATAACCAGGGGGGCAGGAGGAGCATACAGCTCAGCAGTCAGTATCACACAGGATAGGATTAGATACACGGCTCAGCGGCAGTATCACCCACCAAAGGATTAGATACACCGCTCAGCAGCAGTAATGCCCACCATAGGATTACATACCCCCATCACTCAACTTAGGCTGGGGTCACATTGCGTTTTGGTCAGAGCGCTAACGGACAGCGTTGCACGGCGAAATTAACGCCATGCAACGCGTCCGTTAGCGCTCCCATTGCCCGCAATGTACCAGCGCATTGCTAGCGCGTGTCATTTTCGGCACGCGCTAGCGACGCGCCGGTCTTTTGTAGCGCGCCTCGGACGCTGCTTGCAGCGTCCGCGGCGCGCCCGAGGTCCGTTCCCCGCTCTCGCAGATCGGGGATCTGCGAGAGCGGGGACGTTAACGCGACCCCGAAACGCGACCCTTTAAAAACATTGCGTTAGCGCAATCCGCTAGCGCTAGCGCTAAACGGATTGCACTAACGCAATGTGACCCTAGCCTTAGACAGCCCTGACCAAAATTCCTAAGGACCTACTTACAGCCAAGGCTAATGGACAATACTCTGTACTCCTTCTAGACCTGTCCTCTGCTTTCGACACAGTCGACCACTGCCTCCTACTACAGATCCTCTCCTCCTTTGGCATCAAAGACCTCGCCCAATCCTGGATCTCCTCATAGCTTTCCAACCGCACATTCAGCGTCTCCCACACTACCTCCTCATCCCACCCTCTTACTGTTGGAGTCCCCCAAGGCTCTGTTCGAGGACCCCTACTCTTTTCAATCTATACACTTAGCCTGGGACAACTCATAAAGTCCCATGGATTCCAGTACCACCTTTATGCTGATGATGCAGCGCCCCAGGGTCCTGCTCGTTGCAGTAATATCATTCTCCTCTAGGGGGGAGTGATGTTACGTTTGAAGGGAATAAAGGAGATCTCTTTACCAGGTATCACAAACATGCAACACACTTCACACTCCAGTCCATCAGGGGGAGCTATGCTCCTATTTGTTAGGGCACTCGTCACAATTAGGTAAAACTGGTGGTCTGGATAGGAAGTTAGTCATATGCTGGCTGGGCTTCACCCAGTTAAATGCTATCTGAGCTCCACTCAGGTAGTGGGTCCCTGACAGGAGTGGGATCCTGTCAGAGGCCTAGACAGAAGGACACGGAGCTGCGCCTGCCCCGCGTGCGGCAGCATCCTAAGAAAGAGACACTGAAGGAGAACTGTATTGTAGATAGTGACAAGAAGTCATACCAAAAAAAGAGGAAACCAGAAGGAGTTCTGCCCTGCACAGGCTGCCTCCTTCTGAGGCGCAGGATCCGGTAGCCGGAACACAGAGGGACCAACAGTCTCCATGCCTTGCTCCAGAGACCGGCAGGACAGCTAATTGCAAGTTACTGATCCGCCCTATACCCAAGAGGCACGGTGGCAACTTGTGGGGGCCGGGGCGTGCTAGAGTCCCTGTAAAAAGCCTCAGACCATCAGCCATACGGGTTTGTCCTATCCATCTTGGGGAGAGAGAGAAAGAGACATAACATCTAGAACATCTACAAAAGTTGTGAGGACCTTATGAGAAACTCAGCAGTAAGGTACTACAACATCCAAGCACTAGAGGAAGGCTACTGATTTCACCTAGTTAACCCCTTAATCCCATATGACGTACTATCCCGTCGAGGTGGGGTGGGCCTTAATTCCCACCGACGGGATAGTACGTCATAGGCAGGGGAGCGCGGCCGATCGCGGCCAGATGTCAGCTGACTATCGCAGCTGACATCCGGCACTATGTGCCAGGAGCGGTCACGGACTGCTCCCGGCACATTAACCCCCGGCACACCGCGATCAAACATGATCACGATGTGCCGGCGGTACAGGGAAGCATCGCGCAGGGAGGGGGCTCTGTTGTGAATTCTGTTGTAGGGCTCCCTCCTGTGGTCATGAATGGTACTTCGGCTGGTTCTGTCCATGGACTTCCTCTGGTGGGTGTTTCTGAGTTTCCTTCCACAGGTGACGAGGTTAATTCGTTAGCTGCTGCTCTATTTAACTCCACTTAGATCTTTGCTCCTGGCCACCTGTCAATGTTCCAGTATTGGTCTAGTTCTCTCCTGGATCGTTCTTGTGACCTGTCTTCCCATCAGAAGCTAAGTTCCAGCTTGTATTTCTTTGGTTTGCTATTTTTCGGTCCAGCTTGCTATTTAATTTGTTTTCTTGCTTGCTGGAAGCTCTGGGACGCAGAGGGAGCGCCTCCGCACCGTGAGTCGGTGCGGAGGGTCTTTTTGCGCCCTCTGCGTGGTCTTTTTGTAGGTTTTTGTGCTGACCGCAAAGTAACCTTTCATATCCTCGGTCTGTTCAGTAAGTCGGGCCTCACTTTGCTAAATCTATTTCATCTCTGTGTTTGTATTTTTATCTTTACTCACAGTCATTATATGTGGGGGGCTGCCTTTTCCTTTGGGGAATTTCTCTGAGGCAAGGTAGGCTTTATTTTTCTATCTTCAGGGCTAGCTAGTTTCTTAGGCTGTGCCGAGTTGCATAGGGAGCGTTAGGCGCAATCCACGGCTATTTCTAGTGTGTTTGATAGGTTTAGGGATTGCGGTCAGCAGAGTTCCCACGTCCCAGAGCTCGTCCTTATTATCAGTAACTATCAGGTCATTCCGTGTGCTCTTAACCACCAGGTCCATTATTGTCCTGACCACCAGGTCATAACAGTACAGGTGGCCCAAAGTACTAATGCATCTCAATAGAGGGATAAGAGAAGTTCTGAGACCATTTTTTTTTCTTTGCAGTGTGTTTTGTCTCTCTTGTCCCCTTTACCTCTGGGTGGTTCAGGACACTGGTGTAAACATGGACATTCAAGGTCTGTCCTCTTGGATGGATAATCTCACTACAAGGATACAAAACATTCAAGATTTTGTGGTTCAGAATCCGATGTCAGAGCCTAGGATTTCAATTCCTGAATTGTTTTTTGGTGATAGATCTAAGTTCTTGAATTTCAAAAATAATTGTAAATTGTTTCTTGCCTTGAAACCTCGCTCCTCAGGTGACCCTGTTCAACAAGTAAAGATCATTATTTCTTTGTTACGTGGTGACCCTCAAGACTGGGCATTATCCCTTGCGCCAGGAGATCCGGCATTGCGTGATGTTGATGCGTTTTTCCTGGCGCTTGGATTGCTTTATGGCGAACCTAATTCAGTGGATCAGGCAGAGAAAATCTTGCTGGCTCTGTGTCAGGGTCAGGATGAAGCGGAGATATATTGTCAGAAGTTTAGAAAGTGGTCTGTGCTCACTCAGTGGAATGAATGTGCCCTGGCAGCAATTTTCAGAAAGGGTCTCTCTGAAGCCCTTAAGGATGTCATGGTGGGGTTTCCCATGCCTGCTGGTCTGAATGAGTCTATGTCCTTGGCCATTCAGATCGATCGACGCTTGCGTGAGCGTAAAACTGTGCACCATTTGGCGGTACTATCTGAGCATGGGCCTGAGCCTATGCAATGTGATAGGACTTTGACCAGAGCTGAACGGCAAGAACACAGACGTCGGAATGGGCTATGTTTTTACTGTGGTGATTCCACTCATGCTATCTCCGATTGTCCTAAGCGCACTAAGCGGTTCGCTAGGTCTGCCACCATTGGTACGGTACAGTCTAAATTTCTATTGTCCGTTACTCTGATTTGCTCTTTGTCATCCTATTCTGTTATGGCATTTGTGGATTCAGGTGCTGCCCTGAATTTGATGGACTTGGAGTATGCTAGGCGCTGTGGTTTTTTCTTGGAGCCCTTGCAGTACCCTATTCCATTGAGAGGAATTGATGCTACGCCTTTGGCCAAGAATAAGCCTCAGTATTAGACCCAATTGACCATGTGCATGGCTCCTGCACATCAGGAGGATTTCCGCTTTCTGGTGTTGCATAATTTGCATGATGTGGTCGTTTTGGGGTTGCCATGGCTACAGGTTCATAATCCAGTATTGGACTGGAAATCTATGTCTGTGTCCAGCTGGGGTTGCCAGGGGGTACATGGTGATGTTCCATTTTTGTCTATTTCGTCTTCCACTCCTTCTGAAGTTCCAGAGTTTTTGTCGGATTATCGGGATGTATTTGATGAGCCCAAAGCCAGTGCCCTACCTCCTCATAGGGATTGCGATTGTGCAATTAATTTGATTCCTGGTAGTAAGTTTCCTAAGGGCCGATTGTTCAATTTATCTGTGCCAGAACACGCCGCTATGCGGAGTTATATAAAGGAATCCTTGGAGAAAGGCCATATTCGCCCGACGTCATCACCGTTAGGAGCAGGGTTCTTTTTTGTGGCCAAGAAGGATGGTTCTTTGAGACCTTGTATTGATTACCGTCTTCTTAATAAAATTACGGTCAAATTTCAGTATCCTTTGCCGTTGCTGTCTGATTTGTTTGCTCGTATTAAAGGGGCTAGTTGGTTCACCAAGATAGATCTTCGAGGGGCGTATAATCTTGTGAGTATTAAACAAGGCGATGAATGGAAAACAGCATTTAATACGCCCGAGGGCCATTTTGAGTACCTGGTTATGCCATTCGGGCTTTCCAATGCTCCATCAGTATTTCAGTCCTTTATGCATGACATCTTCCGAGAGTACCTGGATAAATTCCTGATTGTGTATTTGGATGATATTTTGGTCTTTTCGGATGATTGGGAGTCTCATGTGAAGCAGGTCAGAATGGTGTTCCAGGTCCTTCGTGCGAATTCCTTGTTTGTGAAGGGGTCAAAGTGTCTCTTTGGAGTTCAGAAGGTTTCATTTTTGGGGTTAATTTTTTCCCCTTCTACTATCGAGATGGACCCTGTTAAAGTCCAGGCCATTTACGATTGGACTCAGCCGACATCTGTGAAGAGCCTGCAAAAGTTCCTGGGCTTTGCTAATTTTTATCGGCGCTTCATCGCTAATTTTTCTACTGTTGCTAAACCGTTGACTGATTTGACCAAGAAGGGTGCTGATGTGGTCAATTGGTCTTCTGCGGCTGTAGAGGCTTTTCAGGAGTTGAAGCGACGTTTTTCTTCTGCCCCTGTGTTATGCCAGCCAGATGTTTCGCTTCCGTTTCAGGTTGAGGTTGATGCTTCTGAGATTGGAGCAGGGGCTGTTTTGTCGCAAAGAAGTTCTGATGGCTCGGTGATGAAGCCATGTGCTTTCTTTTCTAGAAAGTTTTCGCCTGCTGAGCGTAACTATGATGTTGGCAATCGTGAATTGTTGGCCATGAAGTGGGCATTCGAGGAGTGTCGTCATTGGCTGGAAGGAGCCAAGCATCACGTGGTGGTCTTGACAGATCACAAGAATTTGACTTATCTTGAGTCTGCCAAACGGTTGAATCCGAGACAGGCTCGATGGTCGTTATTTTTCTCCCGTTTTGATTTTGTGGTTTCGTACCTTCCGGGCTCTAAGAATGTGAAGGCTGATGCCCTGTCAAGGAGTTTTGTGCCTGACTATCCGGGTGTTCCTGAGCCGGCGGGTATTCTCAAAGAGGGGGTAATTTTGTCTGCAATCTCCCCTGATTTGCGGCGGGTGCTGCAAAAATTTCAGGCTGATAGACCTGACCGTTGCCCAGCGGAGAAACTGTTTGTCCCTGATAGATGGACTAGTAGAGTTATCTCTGAGATTCATTGTTCAGTGTTGGCTGGGCATCCTGGAATCTTTGGTACCAGAGATTTGGTGGCTAGATCCTTCTGGTGGCCGTCTTTGTCGCGGGATGTGCGTTCTTTTGTGCAGTCCTGTGGGACTTGTGCTCGGGCTAAGCATTGCTGTTCTCGTGCCAGTGGGTTGCTTTTGCCCTTGCCGGTCCCGAAGAGGCCCTGGACGCATATTTCTATGGATTTTATTTCGGATCTCCCCGTCTCTCAAAAGATGTCGGTCATTTGGGTGGTTTGTGATCGCTTTTCTAAGATGGTCCATTTGGTACCTTTGTCTAAATTGCCTTCCTCCTCTGATTTGGTGCCATTGTTTTTCCAGCATGTGGTTCGTTTACATGGTATCCCGGAGAACATCGTTTCTGACAGAGGTTCCCAGTTTGTTTCAAGGTTTTGGCGATCCCTTTGTGCTAGGATGGGCATTGATTTGTCTTTTTCCTCGGCTTTCCATCCTCAGACAAATGGCCAAAGCGAACGAACTAATCAAACTTTGGAAACATATCTGAGATGCTTTGTTTCTGCTGATCAGGATGATTGGGTGTCCTTTTTGCCGTTGGCTGAGTTCGCCCTTAATAATCGGGCCAGCTCGGCTACTTTGGTTTCG
Organism: Ranitomeya imitator; assembly: GCF_032444005.1. Taxonomy (NCBI): domain Eukaryota; kingdom Metazoa; phylum Chordata; class Amphibia; order Anura; family Dendrobatidae; genus Ranitomeya; species Ranitomeya imitator. The sequence continues at coordinate 658,715,987 of NC_091282.1, forward strand.
CCGTTTTTCTGCAATTCTGGTTTCCATCCTCGTTTCTCTTCAGGGCAGGTTGAGTCTTCAGACTGTCCTGGTGTAGATACTGTGGTGGATAGGTTGCAGCAGATTTGGACTCATGTGGTGGACAATTTGACATTGTCCCATGAGAAGGCTCAACGTTTCGCTAACCGCCGGCGCTGTGTGGGTCCCCGACTTCGTGTTGGGGATTTGGTTTGGTTGTCGTCTCGTTATGTTCCTATGAAGGTTTCCTCTCCTAAGTTTAAGCCTCGTTTCATTGGTCCGTATAAGATTTCTGAGGTTATCAATCCTGTGTCATTTCGTTTGGCCCTTCCTGCTTCTTTTGCCATCCATAATGTGTTTCATAGGTCGTTATTGCGGAGATACGTGGCGCCTGTGGTTCCATCCGTTGATCCTCCTGCCCCGGTGTTAGTTGAGGGGGAGTTGGAGTATGTGGTGGAGAAGATTTTGGATTCTCGTGTTTCGAGACGGAAACTCCAGTACCTGGTCAAGTGGAAGGGTTATGGTCAGGAAGATAATTCCTGGGTTTTTGCCTCTGATGTTCATGCTGCCGATCTGGTTCGTGCCTTTCATTTGGCTCATCCTGGTCGGCCTGGGGGCTCTGGTGAGGGTTCGGTGACCCCTCCTCAAGGGGGGGTACTGTTGTGAATTCTGTTGTCGGGCTCCCTCCTGTGGTCATGAATGGTACTTCGGCTGGTTCTGTCCATGGACTTCCTCTGGTGGGTGTTTCTGAGTTTCCTTCCACAGGTGACGAGGTTAATTCGTTAGCTGCTGCTCTATTTAACTCCACTTAGATCTTTGCTCCTGGCCACCTGTCAATGTTCCAGTATTGGTCTAGTTCTCTCCTGGATCGTTCTTGTGACCTCTCTTCCCATCAGAAGCTAAGTTCCAGCTTGTATTTCTTTGGTTTGCTATTTTTCTGTCCAGCTTGCTATTTAATTTGTTTTCTTGCTTGCTGGAAGCTCTGGGACGCAGAGGGAGCGCCTCCGCACCGACTCACGGTGCGGAGGGTCTTTTTGCGCCCTCTGCGTGGTCTTTTTGTAGGTTTTTGTGCTGACCGCAAATCAACCTTTCCTATCCTGGGTCTGTTCAGTAAGTCGGGCCTCACTTTGCTAAATCTATTTCATCTCTGTGTTTGTATTTTCATCTATACTCACAGTCATTATATGTGGGGGGCTGCCTTTTCCTTTGGGGAATTTCTCTGAGGCAAGGTAGGCTTTAGTTTTCTATCTTCAGGGCTAGCTAGTTTCTTAGGCTGTGCCGAGTTGCATAGGGAGCGTTAGGCGCAATCCACGGCTATTTCTAGTGTGTTTGATAGGTTTAGGGATTGCGGTCAGCAGAGTTCCCACGTCCCAGAGCTCGTCCTTATTATCAGTAACTATCAGGTCATTCCGTGTGCTCTTAACCACCAGGTCCATTATTGTCCTGACCACCAGGTCATAACAGGGCTCCCTGCGTGCTTCCCTGAGACAATCGGTACAAGGTGATGTGCTCACCTTGTACCGAGGTCTTCTCCCTGCAGTCCCCGGATCCAAAATGGCTGCAGGGCTGCATCCGGGTCCTGCAGGGAGTACTTCCGGGTCAGGAGCAGGCTGCAGCTGCAGCTCTGTAAGCCTGCAGCGATGAGTGAGATCGCCGATCTCACAGAGTGCTGTGCAAACTGTGAGATTGGCGATCTGTGATGTCCCCCCCTGGGACAAAATAAAAAAGTTAAAAAAAAAATTTCCACATGTGTAAAAAAAATAATAATAAAAAATTACTAAATAATTAAAAAAAATATTATTCCCATAAATACATTTCTTTAAAAAAAAAAAAAACAATAAAAGTACACATATTTAGTATCGCCGCGTCCGTAACGACCCATCCTATAAAACTGCCCCCTAGTTAACCCCTTCAGTGAACACCGTAAGAAAAAAAAAAAAATAACGAGCCAAAAAACAACGCTTTATTATCATACCGCTGAACAAAAAGTGGAATAACATGCGATCAAAAAGACGGATGTAAATAACCATGGTATCGCTGAAAACGTCATCTTGTCCCGCAAAAAACGAGCCACCACAAAGCATAATAAGCAAAAAAAATAAAAAAGTTATAGTCCTGAGAATAAAGCGATGCCAAAATAATTATTTTTTCTATAAAATAGCTTTTATCGTATAAAAGCGCCAAAACATAAAAAAAATGATATAAATGAGATATCGCTGTAATCGTACTGACCCGACGAATAAAACTGCTTCATCAATTTTACCAAATGCGGAACGGTATAAACACCTCCCCCAAAAGAAATTCATGAATAGCTGGTTTTTGGTCATTCTGCCTCACAAAAATCGGAATAAAAAGTGATCAAAAACTGTCACGTGTCCAAAAATGTTACCAATAAAAACGTCAACTCGTCCCGCAAAAAACAAGACCTCAGATGACTCTGTGGACTCAAATATGGAAAAATTATAGGTCTCAAAATGTGGAGACGCAAAAACTTTTTTGCTATAAAAAGCGTCTTTTAGTGTGTGACAGCTGCCAATCATAAAAATCCGATATAAAAAATGCTACAAAAGTAAATCAAACCCCCTTCATCACCCCCTTAGTTAGGGAAAAATAATAAAATTAAAAAAATGTATTTATTTCCATTTTCCCATCAGGGTTAGGGTTAGGGTTGGGGTTAGGGCTAGGGTTAGGGCTAGGGTTGGGGCTAGGGTTGGGGTTAGGGCTAGGGTTGGGGCTGGGGTTAGGGCTAGGTTTAGGGTTGGGGCTAGGGTTGGGGTTAGGGTTGGGGCTAGGGTTAGGGTTGGGGTTAGGGTTCGGAGCTAAAGTTAGGGTTAGGGATGGGGCTAAAGTTATGTTTAGGGTTTGGATTATATTTACGGTTGGGATTAGAGTTGGGATTAGAGTTAGGGGTGTGTCAGGGTTAGGGGTGTGGTTAGGGTTACCGTTGGGATTATGGTTAGGGGTGTTGTTGGATTAGGGTTTCAGGTAGAATTGGGGAGTTTCCACTGTTCAGGCACATCAGGGGCTCTCCAAACGCGACATGGCGTCCGATCTCAATTCCAGCCAATTCTGCGTTGAAAAAGTAAAACAGTGCTCCTTCCCTTCCGAGCTCTCCGCTGCGCCCAAACAGGGGTTTACCCCAACATATGGGGTATCAGCGTACTCAGGACAAATTGGACAACAACTTTTGGGGTCCAAGTTCGTTGGGTTATCCATGGGAAAATAAAAATCTGGGGGGCTAAAAATCATTTTTGTGGGAAAAATAAGATTTTTTTATTTTCGCGGCTCTGCGTTGTAAACTGCAGTGACACACTTGGGGGTTCAAAGTTCTCACAACACATCTAGATAAGTTCCTTGGGGGGGTCTAGTTTCCAATATGGGGTCACTTGTGGGGGGTTTCTACTGTTTGGGTACATCAGGGGCTCTGCAAATGCAACGTGACGCCTGCAGACCAATCCATCTAAGTCTGTATTCCAAATGGCGCTCCTTCCCTTCCGAGCCATGCGCCCAAACAGTGCTTCCCCCCCACATATGGGGTATCAGCGTACTCAGGACAAATTGGACAACAACTTTTGGGGTCCAATTTATCCTGTTACCCTTGTGAAAATACAAAACTGGGGGCTAAAATATAATTTTTGTGAAAAAAAAAAAAATTTTTATTTTCACGGCTCTGCGTTATAAACTGTAGTGAAACACTTAGGGGTTCAAAGTTCTCACAACACATCTAGATAAAAATAAAGATTATTATAAGTTCCTTGGGGGGTCTAGTTTCCAATATGGGGTCACTTGTGGGGGGTTTCTACTGTTTGGGTACATCAAGGGCTCTGCAAATGTAACGTGATGCCTGCAGACCAATCGATCTAAGTCTGTATTCCAAATGGCGCTCCTTCCCTTCCGAGCTCTGCCATGCGCCCAAACAGTGCTTCCCCCCACATATGGGGTATCAGCGTACTCAGGACAAATTGGACAACAACTTTTGTGGTCCAATTTATCCTGTTACCCTTGTGAAAATAACAACCCAGCATAGCCAGCCACTAAACTCTAAAACTTAACATTTAATATGTATACCTCTAAAATTATGTGTACTTTAAAAACAATTTGGTGCTCATGTTTAAACGTGCACTAGACAAGAAAAATGGCATGATCTCACCCAATTGCTGTCTCTCTTCTTGTTATAGATTCTTGTGCTTATTGAGAGCACGGCATGGGACGGAGACCAATGCCCCGTTACGGGGGTTCATCAGTTCGTCCCTGCCTTATCCTCACATGGAGGACGCCGCCGAATGAGGTTATGTCTGCCACTAACCTGGACATTTAACCTGGACATTTTATTCCCCTGATGAACCCCCGTAACGGGGAGGGAAACGCGTTGGGAAGAGAAAGAGGACATATCATCCAGGGTGGTTATACTAACTAAAGGGCTTCACTAAGTAGGCTCAAACTTGGGGACTGCCCTTGTTAAGGCGGGAGTCTTATACACGGGGCACGACAGGGAAGATAGCTTCAAACCCTTCCCCCCCACCTATCTATATCTTTTTTTTTTTTTTTTTCTCCCCCCCATTGGAAAAGGTCTATTTGTCTCTGTCCCATGCCGTGCTCTCAATAAGTACAAGAATCTATAACAAGAAGAGAGACAGCAATTGGGTGAGATCATGCCATTTTTCTTGTCTAGTGCACGTTTAAACATGAGCACCAAATTGTTTTTAAAGTACACAATTTTAGAGGTATACATATTAAATGTTAAGTTTTAGAGTCTAGTGGCTGGCTATGCTGGGTTGTTAGTTAAAAGTGGTCAGACGTGATTAGGAACGATACGTTCTGGTTTCTTTCTTTTTTCCTGCTGAATTCATAGCCTTGTGAAAATACAAAACTGGGGACTAAAAAAATCATTTTTGTGAAAAGAAAAAAAGAATTTTTATTTTCACGGCTCTGCGTTATAAACTGTAGTGAAACACTGGGGGGCTCAAAGCTCTCAAAACACATCTAGATAAGTTCCTTAGGGGGTCTACTTTCCAAAATGGTGTCACTTGTGGGTGGTTTCAATGTTTAGGCACATCAGGGGCTCTCCAAACGCAACATGGCGTCCCATCTCAATTCCAGTCAATTTTGTATTGAAAAGTCAAATGGCGCTCCTTCCCTTCCGAGCTCTGCCATGCGCCCAAACAATGGTTTACACCCACATATGGGGTATCAGCGTACTCAGGACAAATTGCACAACAACTTTTGTGGTCTAATTTCTTCTCTTACCCTTGGGAAAATAAAAAATTGGGGGCAAAAAGATAATTTTTGTGAAAAAATATGATTTTTTATTTTTACGGCTCTGCAATATAAAATTCTATGAAGCACTTGGTGGGTCCAAGTGCTCACCACACATCTAGATAAGTTCCTTAAGGGGTCTCCTTTCCAAAATGGTGTCACTTGTGGGGGGTTTCAATGTTTAGGCACATCAGGGGCTCTCCAAACGCAACATGGCGTCCCATCTCAATTCCAGTCAATTTTGCATTGAAAAGTCAAATGGCGCTCCTTTCCTTCCGAGCTCTGCCATGCGCCCAAACAGTGGTTTATCCCCACATATGGGGTATCAACGTACTCAGGACAAATTGTACAACAACTTTTGGGGTCCATTTTCTCCTGTTACCCTTGGTAAAATAAAACAAATTGGAGCTGAAATAAATTTTGTGTGAAAAAAAGTTAAATGTTCATTTTTATTTAAACATTCCAAAAATTCCTGTAAAACACCTGAAGGGTTAATAAACTTATTGAATGTGGTTTTGAGCACCTTGAGGGGTGCAGTTTTTAAGGTACCGTCACACTTAGCGACGCTGCAGCGATACCGACAACGATCCGGGTCGCTGTTTGGTCGCTGGAGAGCTGTCACACAGACCGCTCTCCAGCGACCAACGATGCCGGTAACCAGGGTAAACATCGGGTAACTAAGCGCAGGGCCACGCTTAGTAACCCGATGTTTACCCTGGTTACCATCCTAAAAGTAAAAAAAACAAACACTACATACTTACCTACAGCCGTCTGTCCTCCAGCGCTGTGCTCTGCACTCCTCCTGTACTGTCTGTGTAAGCCCAGCGGCCGGAAAGCAGAGCGGTGACGTCACCGCTCTGCTTTCCGGCTGACCGACGCTCACACAGACAGTACAGGAGGAGTGCAGAGCACAGCGCTGGAGGACAGACGGCTGTAGGTAAGTATGTAGTGTTTGTTTTTTTTACTTTTAGGATGGTAACCAGGGTAAACATCGGGTTACTAAGCGCGGCCCTGCGCTTAGTTACCCGATGTTTACCCTGGTTACCAGTGAAGACATCACTGAATCGGTGTCACACAAGCCGATTCAGCGATGTCTGCGGGGAGTCCAGCGACCAAATAAAGTTCTGGACTTTCTTCCCCGACCAGCGACAGCACAGCAGGGGCCTGATCGCTGCTGCCTGTCACACTGGACGATATCGCTAGCGAGGACGCTGCAACGTCACGGATCGCTAGCGATATCGTCTAGTGTGACGGTACCTTTAGAATGGTGTCACACTTGGGTATTTTCTATCATATAGACCCCTCAAAATGACTTCAAATGAGATGTGGTCCCTAAAAAAAAAAATGGTGTTGTAAAAATGAGAAATTGCTGGTCAACTTTTAACCCTTATAACTCCCTAACAAAAATTGGTTCCAAAATTGTGCTGATGTAATGTAGACATGTAGGAAATGTTACTTATTAAGTATTTTGCATGGCATATCTCTGTGATTTAAGGGTATAAAAATTCAAAGTTGGAAAATTGCGAAATTTTCAAAATTTTCGCCAAATTTCCGTTTTTTTCTCAAATAAACGCAAGTTATATCGAATAAATTTTACCACTAACATTAAGTACAATACGTCACGAGAAAACAATGTCAGAATCGCCAAGATCCGTTGAAGCGTTCCAGAGTTATAATCTCATAAAGGGACAGTGGTCAGAATTGTAAAAATTGGCCCGGTCATTAACGTGCAAACCACCCTCGGGGCTTAAGGGGTTAAGGGGACTCTGGATTTGCCTCCAAACCGGCCGGACTCTGCCTGCCCTGTGATCCGTGCTCTGGACTGTGGATGCTGAAGCCTTCAGTAAAAAGGTAAAGAGACTGCAACCTTGTGTCCTCGTTATTCACTGCGCCTCACGCCATCCACCATCTACACACTGGGAAGCCCTGGGGACATACTTCACCTGTGGGAAGGTATACCAACTAGCTGCCATAACATCACCCCAGCAGACCCCTAAGCAGCATCGGTCACCCTGACCGAATACCACAGGTGGCGTCATGAACATTTCCCCTTTAACGACCTTTCCCCTTTTACAACGGACCTCCCGAGGGCCACAGAGCGGGTCAGCCACCGTGACATCCCCCTTGAGAACCGAAGAACCCGGTACCGAGTTCCCCTAGCCCTTGGGGGCGCTCCAATGACACTCAGCTCTACCTCTCTGGCCCAGACGTCACCTCTCTGCTCTCCAGAATCCTGGAGTGTTTATCAGTCATATCCTCCTTCTTCTCCTCTCGCTTCCTCAGACTCAATGTGGACAAATCTGAACTCATCATCTTTCCTCCATCCCATAGATCTTCCTTACCTGACCTATCTATCGCAATTAAGGACACCACGCTTTCCCCCGTACTGGAAGTCCGCTGCCTCGGAGTAACCCTTGACTCTGCTCTGTCCTTCAAACCGCACATCCAAGCTCTTTCCACCTCCTGTTGCCTCCAGCTCAAAAATATTTCCAGAATCCGTCCTTTCCTCAACCGTCAATCTACTAAAATGCTTGTGCATGCCCTCATCATCTCCCGCCTTGACTACTGCAACATCCTTTTCTGCGGCCTCCCTGCTAACAGCCTTACACCTCTCCAGTCCATTCTTAAAGGTACCATCACACTAGACGATATCGCTAGCGATCCGTGACGTTGCAGCGTCCTCGCTAGCGATATCGTCCAGTGTGACAGGCAGCAGCGATCAGGCCCCTGCTGTGCTGTCGCTGGTGGGGGAAGAAAGTCCAGAACTTTATTTGGTCGCTGGACTCCCCGCAGACATCGCTGAATCGGCGTGTGTGACACCGATTCAGCGATGTCTTCACTGGTAACCAGGGTAAACATCGGGTAACTAAGCGCAGGGCCACGCTTAGTAACCCGATGTTTACCCTGGTTACCATCCTAAAAGTAAAAAAAACAAACACTACATACATAGGCTACGTTCACATTAGCGTCGCGTCGCTGTTGCGTCGGCGACGCAGCGGCGACGCGCCCCTATGTTTAACATAGGGGACGCGTGCGTCTTTTTGCACGCGTTTTCCGACACGTGCGTCGTTTTAGACACTAGCGTCGGACGCAAGAAAACGCTACAAGTTGCATTTTTCTTGCGTCCGATTTCGTCAAAAAACGACGCACGCGTCGCAAAACGCGCGCGTTTTTCCGTGCGTCGCGCGTTGCGTCGCCGACGCAGGGCGGCGCAACGCTAGTGTGAACGTAGCCTTACCTACAGCCGTCTGTCCTCCAGCGCTGTGCTCTGCTCTCCTCCTGCACTGACTGTGAGCGTCGGTCAGCCGGAAAGCAGAGCGGTGACGCCACCGCTCTGCTTTCCGGCCGCTGTGCTCACAGACAGTACAGGAGGAGTGCAGAGAAGCAGAGCGCCGGGGACAGACAGCGGTAGGTAAGTATGTACTGTTTGTTTTTTTTACTTTTAGGATGGTAACCAGGGTAAACATCGGGTTACTAAGCGTGGCCCTGTGCTTAGTTACCCGATGTTTACCCTGGTTACCGGCATCGTTGGTCGCTGGAGAGCGGTGTGTGTGACAGCTCTCCAGCGACCAAACAGCGACGCTGCAGCGATCCGGATCGTTGTCGGTATCGCTGCAGCGTCGCTTAGTGTGACGGTACCTTAACTCTGCTGCCCAACTAATCCATCTCTCTCCTCGCTACTCCTCCGATTCCCCCCAAGGCAAATCTCTTCACTGGCTCCCATTCCCTCAGCGTATCCAGTTCAAATTACTAATACTGACCTACAAAGTCATCCACAACCTGTCTCCTCTATATATCTCTGAACTAATCTCCCGATATCTTCCCTCACGTAATCTCCGGTCCTCCCAAGACCTCCTTCTCTCCTCCACACTTATTCGCTCCTCACCCAAACGCCTCCAAGACTTCTCCTGAATATCCCCCATCCTCTGGAATTTTTTGCCCCAACACGTCCGACTATCAACCACATTCGGATCCTTATGACGGAACCTGAAAACCCACCTCTTCAGGAAAGCCTACAGCCTGCACTGACCCCGCTGCCTCCTCACCACTACCGAAGCTACCGCCTCACCAACACCGGAGCTCCTGCAACCCTCAACCTATTGTCCCTTCCCCACCATCCTGTAGAATGTAAGCCCGCAAGGGCAGGGTCCTCGCCCCTCTGTATCAGTCTGTAATTGTTAGTTTGTTTACTGTAAGTGATATCTGTAACTTGTATGTAACCTCTTATCATGTACAGCACCATGGAATCAATGGTGCTATATAAATAATAATAATAATAATAATACACGGCTCAGCGGCTGTATCACACAGGAGAGGATTAGATACACGGCTCAGCAGACAGTATCACACAGGATAGGATTAGATACACGGCTTAGCAGACAATATCACACAGGATAAGATTAGATACATGGCTCAGCAGACAGTATCACACAGGATAGGATTAGATACACAGCTCAGCAAAGAGTATCACACAGGATAGGATTAGATACATGGCTCAGCAGACAGTATCACACAGGAGAGGATTAGATACACGGCTCAGCAGACAGTATCACACAGGATAGGATTAGATACATGGCTCAGCAGACAGTATCACACAGGATAGGATTAGATACATGGCTCAGCAGACAGTATCACACAGGATAGGATTAGATACACGGCTCAGCAGACAGTATCACACAGGATAGGATTAGATACACAGCTCAGCAGACTATCACACATGACAGGATTAGATACACAGCTCAGCAGACAGTATCACACTGGATAGGATTAGATACATGGCTCAGCAGACAGTATCACACAGGATAGGATTCGATACAAAGCTCAGCAGACAGTATCACACAGGATAAGATTAGATACATAGCTCAGGAGATAGTATCACACAGGATAGGATTAGATACATAGCTCAGGAGATAGTATCACACAGGATAGGATTAGATACATAGCTCAGGAGATAGTATCACACAGGATAGGATTAGATACACAGCTTAGCACTCAGTATCACACAGGATAGGATTAGATACACGGCTCAGCAGACGGTATCACACAGGATTGGATTAGATCCAGGCAGCTCAGCAGTACTGTATCACTTACAATAGGATTAGATACACGGCTGAGTGGACACATGATACTGCTCTGGTGATATGTGATACATTGTGGCTGTGACTTCCTTACTCCACTGCGCCCTCTACTGTTCAGCCTCATCACCATTGGTATCTCCATCCCTGTGATCAGATGATAGGATCCGGCATTAACCCCTACCTCTCCAGGGCCATTATAGATAATCGCTGATATGACGTTGAGTTATGCACAGTGTAAACACTTGGAGCTGCGACCTGCAGACGGGAATGTGAAGTGATGGCGCTGCCCCCCACCGCTGGCACTGCATGCCCCTTCCAATGTCTGCGGTGTGGATGGCAGGGCTCCTCTCACTCCACTGCCCCTGCATGCAGATAATTCCATGTATCCAAGCCTAGCATGGGCGATACTAAGCCAATGGATCGAAACCTAGCATATGTAAGGCTACGTTCACATTAGAATCGCGTCGCGTCGGCGACGCAGCGGCGACGCACGGAAAAACGCGCGCAAAAACGCGCGCGTTTTGCGACGCGTGCGTCGTTTTTTGCCGAAATCGGACGCAAGAAAAATGCAACTTGTAGCGTTTTCTTGCGTCCGACGCTAGCGTCTAAAACGACGCACGTGTCGGAAAACGCGTGCAAAAAGACGCACGCGTCCCCTATGTTAAACATAGGGGCGCGTCGCCGCTGCGTCGCCGGCGCAACAGCGACGCACATTAGCGTAACGCTAATGTGAACGTAGCCTAACTAAGCCTTGCAGGCCATGCAGTCTGATGACACTTTATACAACAGATAATTACAAACATCTGGGAAACTTTACAGCATTCGACCCCCAGATATATCAGTCTGATATTAATTTATCTGTTTCCTGTCATAAACATTCAGCCCAGCAATACTGAAGCTGCCAACAATAGTACCCAAGTTATACCAGCTGCACATATATAATTATATACAGGAGATGCCCAGGTTATACCAGCTGTACATATATAATTATATACAGGAGATACCCAGGTTATACCAGCTGTACATATAATTATATACAGGAGATGCCCGGGTTATACCAGCTGTACATATAATTATATACAGGAGATGCCCGGGTTATACCAGCTGTACATATATAATTATATACAGGAGATGCCCAGGTTATACCAGCTGTACATATAATTATATACAGGAGATGCCCAGGTTATACCAGCTGTACATATATAATTATATACAGGAGATGCCCAGGTTATACCAGCTGTACATATATAATTATATACAGGAGATGCCCAGGTTATACCAGCTGTACATATATAATTATATACAGGAGATACCCAGGTTATACCAGCTGTACATATATAATTATATACAGGAAATGCCCAGGTTATACCAGTTGTGCATATATAATTATATACAGGAGATGCCCAGGTTATACCAGCTGTACATATATAATTATATACAGGAGATGCCCAGGTTATACCAGCTGTGCATATATAATTATATACAGGAGATGCCCTGGTTATACCAGCTGTACATATATAATTATATACAGGAGATGCCCAGGTTATACCAGCTGTACATATATAATTATATACAGGAGATGCCCAGGTTATACCAGCTGTACATACATAATTATATACAGGAGATGCCCAGGTTATACCAGCTGTACATATGTAATTATATACAGGAGATACCCAGGTTATACCAGCTGTACATATATAATTATATACAGGAGATGCCCAGGTTATACCAGCTGTGCATATATAATTATATACAGGAGATGCCCAGGTTATACCAGCTGTACATATATAATTATATACAGGAGATGCCCAGGTTATACCAGCTGTGCATATATAATTATATACAGGAGATGCCCTGGTTATACCACCTGTACATATATAATTATATACAGGAGATGCCCAGGTTATACCAGCTGTACATACATAATTATATACAGGAGATGCCCAGGTTATACCAGCTGTACATATATAATTATATAAGAATAATAATCTTTATTTTTATACAGCACTAACATATTCCGCAGCGCTTCACAGACTTTGCACACATGATCATCACTGTCCCCGATGGGGCTCACAATCTAAATTCCCTATCAGTATGTCTTTGGAATATGGGAGGAAACCGGAGTGCCCGGAGGAAACCCACGCAAACACGGAGAGAACATACAAACTCTTTGCAGATGTTGTCCTGGGTGGGATTCGAACCCAGGACTCCAGTGCTAACCACTACAGGAGATGCCCAGGTTTTACAAGCTGTACATATATAATTATATTCAGTAGATAGCCAGGTTATACCAGCTGTACATCTATAATTATATACAGGAGATGCCCAGGTTATACCAGCTGTACATATTTAACTATATACAGGAGATACCCGGGTTATACCAGCTGTACATATATAATTATATACAGGAGATGCCCAGGTTATACCAGCTGTGCATATATAATTATATACAGGAGATGCCCAGGTTATACCAGCTGTACATATATAATTATATAAGAATAATAATCTTTATTTTTATACAGCACTAACATATTCCGCAGCGCTTCACAGACTTTGCACACATGATCATCACTGTCCCCGATGGGGCTCACAATCTAAATTCCCTATCAGTATGTCTTTGGAATATGGGAGGAAACCGGAGTGCCCGGAGGAAACCCACGCAAACACGGAGAGAACATACAAACTCTTTGCAGATGTTGTCCTGGGTGGGATTCGAACCCAGGACTCCAGTGCTAACCACTACAGGAGATGCCCAGGTTTTACAAGCTGTACATATATAATTATATTCAGTAGATAGCCAGGTTATACCAGCTGTACATCTATAATTATATACAGGAGATGCCCAGGTTATACCAGCTGTACATATTTAACTATATACAGGAGATACCCGGGTTATACCAGCTGTACATATATAATTATATACAGGAGATGCCCAGGTTATACCAGCTGTGCATATATAATTATATACAGGAGATGCCCAGGTTATACCAGCTGTACATATATAATTATATAAGAATAATAATCTTTATTTTTATACAGCACTAACATATTCCGCAGCGCTTCACAGACTTTGCACACATGATCATCACTGTCCCCGATGGGGCTCACAATCTAAATTCCCTATCAGTATGTCTTTGGAATATGGGAGGAAACCGGAGTGCCCGGAGGAAACCCACGCAAACACGGAGAGAACATACAAACTCTTTGCAGATGTTGTCCTGGGTGGGATTCGAACCCAGGACTCCAGTGCTAACCACTACAGGAGATGCCCAGGTTTTACAAGCTGTACATATATAATTATATTCAGTAGATAGCCAGGTTATACCAGCTGTACATCTATAATTATATACAGGAGATGCCCAGGTTATACCAGCTGTACATATTTAACTATATACAGGAGATACCCGGGTTATACCAGCTGTACATATATAATTATATACAGGAGATGCCCAGGTTATTCCAGCTGTACATATATAATCATATACAGGAGATGTACATATAACATTATATACAGGAGATACCTGGGTTATACCAGCTGTACATATATAATCATATACAGGAGATGTACATATATAACTATATACAGGAGATACCCGGGTTATACCTGCTGTACATATATAATCATATACAGGAGATGTACATATAACATTATATACAGGAGATGCCCGGGTTATACCAGCTGTACATATATAATTATATACAGGAGATGCCCAGGTTATTCCAGCTGTACATATATAATTATATGCAGGAGATGCCCAGGTTATACCAGCTGTACATATATAATTATATACAGGGGATGCCCATGTTATACCAGCATGGTCTGGGTACATAACTGTGTAACTGGGGTCTCCTCTCTGTGTGGTTGGGTGATGAATATAGTCCCAGATCCTCAGTGGGTGTTGGTTCCACGGGTCCCCGGACACAGATGGTGGAGGGTTCTGTTTCTGGACTTGGTAGCTGAGCGAACATTAGGTGGGGCCGGAGACAGACGTCATCCTCGCACTGACTAATGTAAACACAAGGCTGCAGGCCACAATGGTCAGGCAGTGCCAAGTCTCTGTCACAGCCTGTACAGATAAGCCCCCAGCCAACCCGTGTCATCCCTAGCAGCTCCTTCCCATAGACCTCACTTGTGTGGTCCCCAGGCCAGGAGACCCCCACTTATCGCTGGCAGATTATCCCACCACTGACCTCGGAGGGTATCTGCAGCACGTCGCTCCCCGGCTACATAAACCACATGAAATGCTGCAGGGTTTTGATGTTTTGCACATTCCTCCACCCTGCATGCTCCAGGCCCGTAGTCAGCAAGATGGCGGCTGTAAATTACCTGTAAATATTCCAAGATTGTCACATCAAAAGCTGCGGTGGCCTCGGGAGCGGAGGATCATTGCGGATAATTGGGCTGGAGAGATATTTTGGGTGGAGGTTTGGCGCAGACGTCAGCCTGAGACATTGCTAATTCTTCTCTTTGAAATGTACGACCCGAGGTCGTGACAGGACTTGTCAGAGATGAGCTAGCGGGACAGAGGTGCGGGCACACTCCTCACACTCGCTCTGCTAATTAAACTTTAATTATCCATGATGTAATATGGATGGCGCCGTGTGACATTACATGCAGATAACAGCTCTGCTGACAGCCAGCCTGTATATCACGTGTGAGCAGCGTCGGACTGGAGCACCTTGGGCCCAACACAGAAAATCATTCTTGGGGCACACTATGTAGCTACATAGAAATAAATACAAGACCACCAATTATGCAGTAAAACGCGCTAATAAGGTAGTACACGTCTTAATGATATAGCAGGGGTTGGGGTAGCCCCCTCATAGAATATAATATAACCCCCCTCATAGAGTATAATGCAGCCCCTCATGTAGTACAATGTAGCCAACTCATAGGGTATAATGCAGCCTCCCTCATATAATATAATGCAGCCCCTCATAGAATATAATGTTACTCCTGTCATAGAGTATAATGCAGCGCCCTCATGTATTATAATGTAGCCCACTCATAGGGTATAATGCACCCCCCATAGAATATAATGCAGCCCCCTCATGTAGTATAATGTAGCCCACTCATAGGGTATAAAGCAGCCCCCCCTCATATAATATAATGCAGCCCCCTCACAGAATATAATGTAGCCCCTTCATAGAATATAATGTTACTCCAGTCACAGAGTATAATGCAGCCCCCTCATAGAATATAATGTAGCCGGTTCTCCGGTGGGCTAGTCCGACCCTGCGTGTGAGAGGTTGTCAGCTCTGCGTGGCTCCTGATGATGACATCACTGATATAATGACATGTGATCAGAGCGGAGACCACCCTGCACCTGTGACTGAGCCACTGCCAGACCCCACAATGTCACATGACCTGACGGTCCATACAGGTCCCTTAGTCTCTACATAGGCTGAACGGTGGAGAAGGGCAATGACGGCTCCACCATTGTGTCCTGAGGATATAACCCGTGACCTCCAGGAACAGCGTACTAAATTCTTGGGTATTCAAGGTGGTGGGATGGTCTTAGCCATGCCTCCCGTTATGACATCAGCGACTGTGATGACATCACCAACGTGAACATAGAGCAACCGAGGAGAGAACATCCACAGCAGACGGTGTCACACATGATAGGATTAGGTACACAGTTCAGCAGTCAGTATCACACATGATAGGATTAGATACACATCTCAGCAGACAGTATCACACAGGATAGGATTAGATACACAGCTCAGCAGACAGTATCACACAGGATAGGATTAGATACACGGCTCAGCAGACAGTATCACACAGGATAGGATTAGATACACGGCTCAGCAGACAGTATCACACAGGATAGGATTAGATACACGGTTCAGCAGACAGTATCACACAGGATAGGATTAGATACACGGCTCAGCAGACAGTATCCTACATCAGACCTGGGTAAAGTCTGGACCGAAACCGAAGCTGAAGGGCTGAAACAGTGGGCCACTCCAAGCTCTCGTCCATCTGCCGCCTGCTGTCACTGCTATCCAGATCCTTTGGATGCAGACTGCGGTGGATACATTGGAGGAGGATAGAATCACAGATCCCTTCTTCCACCAATCAGCGTGTGAGACACCTGATGGAGGCTGTGTGGGACGTATACTGTATACAGGAGGCTATGTGGGGCTAACGCTGAATATATGGAGACTATACACTGTGTGCAGAATTACTAGGCAAGTTGTATTTTAGAGGATTATTTTTATTATTGATCAACAACTATGTTCTCAATCAACCCAAAAGACTCAAATATCAAAGCTTAATAATTTTGGAAGTTGGAGTGTTTTTTTTTTTAGATTTGGCTATCTTAGGAGGATATCTGTTTGTGCAGGTAACTATTACTGTGCAGAATTATTAGGCAACTTAATAAGAACCAAATATATTCCCATCTCACTTGTTTGTTTTCACCAGGTAAACCAATATAACTGCACAAAATTTAGAAATAAACATTTCTGACATGCAAAAACAAACCCCCAAAATTAGTGACCAATATAACCACCTTTCTTTATGATGACACTCAGCAGCCTCCATCCATAGATTCTGTCAGTTGCTTGATCTGTTTACGACCAACATTGCGTGCAGCAGCCACCACAGCCTCCCAGACACTGCTCCGAGAGGTGGACTGTTTTCCTTCCCTGTAGTTCTCACATTTTATGAGGGACCACAGGTTCTCTATGGGGTTCAGATCAGGTGAACAAGGGGGCCATGTCATTATTTTTTCTTTGAGGTCTTTACTGACCAGCCACGCTGTGGAGTAGTTGGAGGCATGTGATGGAGCATTGTCCTGCATGAAAATCATGTTTTTCTTGACGATACAGACTTCTTCTTGTACCACTGCTTGAAGAAGTTGTCTTCCAGAAACTGGCAGTAGGTCTGGGAGTTGAGCTTCACTCCATCCTTCACCCGAAAAGGTCCCACAAGTTCATCTTTGATGATACCAGCCCATACCAGTACCCCACCTCCACCTTGCTGGCGTCGGAGTGGAGCTCTTTGCCCTTTACTGATCCAGCCTCTGGCCCATCAAGAGTCACTCTCATTTCATCAGTCCATAAAACCTTTGAAAAGTCAGTCTTAAGATATTTCTTGGCCCAGTCTTGACGTTTTATCTTATGTTTCTTGTTCAGAGGTGGTTGTTTTTCAGCCTTCCTTACCTTGGCCATGTCCCTGAGTATCGCACACCTTGTGCTTTTTGTTACTCCAGCAACGTTGCAGCTCTGAAATATGGCAAAACTGGTGGCAAATGGCATCTTGGCAGCTTCACGCTTGATTTTCCTCAATTCATGGGCATATATTTTGCGCCTTTTTTGCCCAACACGCTTCTTGCGACCCTGTTGGCTATTTGCCATGAAACGCTTGATTATTCGTTGATCACGCTTCAAAAGTTTGGCAATTTCAAGACTGCTGCATCCCTCTGCAAGACATCTCACAATTTTGGACTTTTCAGAGCCCGTCAAATCTCTCTTCTGACCCATTTTGCCAAAGGAAAGGAAGTTGCCTAATAATTAAGCACTCCTTATATACAGTTAGGTCCATATATATTTGGACAGAGACAATATTTTTCTAATTTTGGTTATAGTCCTTACCACAATAAATTTTAAGCAAAACAATTCAGATGCAGTTGAAGTTCAGACTTTCAGCTTTCATTTGAGGGTATCCACATTAAAATTGGATGAAGGGTTTAGAAGTTTCAGCTCCTTAACATGTGCCGCCCCGTTTTTAAAGGGGCCAAAAGTAATTGGACAGATTCAATAATTTTAAATAAAATGTTCATTTTTAGTACTTGGTTGAAAACCCTTTGTTGGCAATAACTGCCTGAAGTCTTGAACTCATGGACATCCCCAGACGCTGTGTTTCCTCCTTTTTGATGCTCTGCCAGGCCTTCACTGCGGTGGTTTTCAGTTGCTGTTTGTTTGTGGGCCTTTCTGTCTGAAGTTTAGTCTTTAACAAGTGAAATGCTGCTCAATTGGGTTGAGATCAGGTGACTGACTTGGCCATTCAAGAATATTCCACTTCTTTGCTTTAATAAACTCCTGGGTTGCTTTGGCTTTATGTTTTAGGTCATTGGTCGTCGTTTTATACTACAGATGGACAATCAGTTTGGCTGCATTTGGCTGGATCTGAGCACACAGTATGGCGGCTCTGAATACCTCAGAATTCATTCGGCTGCTTCTGTCCTGTGTCACATCATCAATAAACACTAGTGACCCAGTGCCACTGGCAGCCATGCATGCCCAAGCCATCACACTGCCTCTGCCGTGTTTTACAGATGATGTGGTATGCTTTGGATCAAGAGCTGTACCAAGCCTTCGCCATACTTTTCTCTTTCCATCATTCTGGTAGAGGTTGATCTTGGTTTCATCTGTCCAAAGAATGTTCTTCCAGAACTGTGCTGGCTTTTTTAGATGTTTTTTAGCAAAGTCCAGTCTAGCCTTTTTATTCTTGATGCTTATGAGTGGCTTGCACTGTGCAGTGAACCCTCTGTATTTACTTTCATGCAGTCTTCTCTTTATGGTAGATTTGGATATTGATACGTCTACCTCCTGGAGTGTATTGTTCACTTGGTTGGCTGTTGTGAAGGGGTTTCTCTTCACCATGGAGATTATTCTGCGATCATCCACCACTGTTATCTTCCGTGGGCGCCCAGGTCTTTTTGCATTGATGAGTTCACCAGTGCTTTCTTTCTTTCTTTCTCAGGATGTACCAAACTGTAGATTTTGCCACTCCTAATATTGTAGCAATTTCTCGGATGTTTTTTTTCTATTTTCGTAGCTTAAGGATGGCTTGTTTCACCTGCATGGAGAGCTCCTTTGACCGCATGTTTACTTCACAGCAAAACCTTCCAAATGCAAGCACCACACCTCAAATCAACTCCAGGCCTTTTATCTGCATAATTGATAATGACATAACGAAGGGATTGCCCACACCTGTCCATGAAATAGCCTTGGAGTCAATTGTCCAATTACTTTTGGTCCCTTTAAAAACAGGGTGGCACATGTTAAGGAGCTGAAACTCCTAAACCCTTCATCCAATTTTAATGTGGATACCCTCAAATGAAAGCTGAAAGTCTGAACTTCAACTGCATCTGAATTGTTTTGTTTAAAATTCATTGTGGTAATGTCTAGAACCAAAATTAGAAAAATGTTGTCTCTGTCCAAATATATATGGACCTAACTGTAGGGTTCTGATGTAATTAGACAACACCGCTCCTCATTACAGAGATGCACATCACTTGATTTACTTAATTGGTAGTTGGCTCTCAAGCCTAAACAGCTTGGAGGAGGACAACATGTATAAAAAGTATCATGTGATCAAAATACAACTTGAAAAATAATTCTGCACACAGTATATGGAGGCTCATACTGTATACAGCGGCCTATGTGGGGCTCATGCTGTAGGATTAGATGCATAGTTTAGTAGATAGTATAACAGGGTAGGATTAGATACGGCTCAGCAGACAGTATCATACAGGATAGGATTAGATACAAAACTCAGCAGACAGTATCACATAGGATAGGGTTAGATACACGGCTCAGCAGACAGTATCACACAGGATAGGATTAGATATACAGCTCAGCAGACAGTATCACACAGGAGAGGATTAGATACAAAACTCAGCAGACAGTATCACACAGGATAGGATTAGATACACGGCTCAGCAGACGGTGTCACACATGATAGGATTAGGTACACAGTTCAGCAGTCAGTATCACACATGATAGGATTAGATACACATCTCAGCAGACAGTATCACACAGGATAGGATTAGATACACAGCTCAGCAGACGGTGTCACACATGATAGGATTAGGTACACAGTTCAGCAGTCAGTATCACACATGATAGGATTAGATACAAAACTCAGCAGACAGTATCACATAGGATAGGGTTAGATACACGGCTCAGCAGACAGTATCACACAGGATAGGATTAGATATACAGCTCAGCAGACAGTATCACACAGGAGAGGATTAGATACAAAACTCAGCAGACAGTATCACACAGGATAGGATTAGATACACAGCTCAGCAGACGGTGTCACACATGATAGGATTAGGTACACAGTTCAGCAGTCAGTATCACACATGATAGGATTAGATACAAAACTCAGCAGACAGTATCACATAGGATAGGGTTAGATACACGGCTCAGCAGACAGTATCACACAGGATAGGATTAGATATACAGCTCAGCAGACAGTATCACACAGGAGAGGATTAGATACAAAACTCAGCAGACAGTATTACACAGGATAAGATTAGATACACAGCTCAGCAGACAGTATCACACAGGATAGGATTAGATACACAGCTCAGCAGACAGTATCACACAGGAGAGGATTAGATACACAGCTTAGCAGACAGTATCACACAGGAGAGGATTAGATACACGGCTCAGCAGACAGTATCACACAGGATAGGATTAGCTATACAGCTCAGCAGACAGTATCACACAGGAGAGGATTAGATACAAAACTCAGCAGACAGTATCACACAGGATAGGATTAGATACACAGCTCAGCAGACGGTGTCACACATGATAGGATTAGGTACACAGTTCAGCAGTCAGTATCACACATGATAGGATTAGATACAAAACTCAGCAGACAGTATCACACAGGATAGGATTAGATACACAGCTCAGCAGACGGTGTCACACATGATAGGATTAGGTACACAGTTCAGCAGTCAGTATCACACATGATAGGATTAGATACAAAACTCAGCAGACAGTATCACATAGGATAGGGTTAGATACACGGCTCAGCAGACAGTATCACACAGGATAGGATTAGATATACAGCTCAGCAGACAGTATCACACAGGAGAGGATTAGATACAAAACTCAGCAGACAGTATCACACAGGATAGGATTAGATACACAGCTCAGCAGACGGTGTCACACATGATAGGATTAGGTACACAGCTCAGCAGACAGTATCACAGGATAGGATTAGATACACGGCTCAGCAGACAGTGTCACACAGGATAGGATTAGATACACGGCTCAGCAGACAGTATCACACAGGATAGGATTAGATACACAGCTCAGCAGACAGTATCACACAGGATAGGATTAGATACACAGCTCAGCAGACAGTATCACACAGGATAGGATTAGATACACGGCTCAGCAGACAGTATCACACAGGAGAGGATTAGATACACAGCTCAGCAGACAGTATCACACAGTATAGGATTAGATACACAGCTCAGCAGACAATATCACACAGGATAGGATTAGATACACAGCTCAGCAGACAGTATCACAGGATAGGATTAGATACACGGCTCAGCAGACAGTATCACACAGAATAGGATTAGATACACAGCTCAGCAGACAGTATCACACAGGAGAGGATTAGATATACAGCTCAGCAGACAGTATCACAGGAGAGGATTAGATACACGGCTCAGCCGACAGTATCACACAGGATAGGATTAGATACACGGCTCAGCAGACAGTATCACACAGGATAGCATTAGATACACAGCTCAGCAGACAGTGTCACACAGGATAGGATTAGATACACGGCTCAGCAGACAGTATCACACAGGATAGGATTAGATACACAGCTCAGCAGACAGTATCACACAGGATAAGATTAGATACACAGCTCAGCAGACAGTATCACACAGGATAGGATTAGATACACAGCTCAGCAGACAGTATCACACAGGAGAGGATTAGATACACAGCTCAGCAGACAGTATCACACAGGATAAGATTAGATACACAGCTCAGCAGACAGTATCACACAGGATAGGATTAGATACACAGCTCAGCAGACAGTATCACACAGGAGAGGATTAGATACACAGCTTAGCAGACAGTATCACACAGGAGAGGATTAGATACACGGCTCAGCAGACAGTATCACACAGGATAGGATTAGATACACAGCTCAGCAGACAGTATCACACAGGATAGGCTTAGATACACAGCTCAGCAGACAGTATCACACAGGATAGGATTAGATACACAGCTCAGCAGACAGTATCACACAGGATAGGATTAGATACACAGCTCAGCAGACAGTATCACACAGGATAGGATTAGATACACAGCTCAGCAGACAGTATCACACAGGAGAGGATTAGATACACAGCTCAGCAGACAGTATCACACAGGATAGGATTAGATACACAGCTCAGCAGACAGTATCACACAGGATAGGATTAGATACATGGCTCAGCAGACAGTATCACACAGGATAGGATTAGATACACAGCTCAGCACTCAGTATCACACAGGATAGGATTAGATACACAGCTCAGCAGACAGTATCACACAGGATAGGATTAGATACACGGCTCAGCAGACAGTATCACACAGGATAGGATTAGATACACGGCTCAGCAGACTGTATCACACAGGACAGGATTAGATACACAGCTCAGCAGACAGTATCACACAGGATAGGATTAGATACACGGCTCAGCAGACAGTATCACACAGGATAGGATTAGATACACAGCTCAGCAGACAGTATCACACAGGATAGGATTAGATACACGGCTCAGCAGACAGTATCACACAGGATAGGATTAGATACACAGCTCAGCAGACAGTATCACACAGGATAGGATTAGATACACGGCTCAGCAGACTGTATCACACAGGACAGGATTAGATACACAGCTCAGCAGACAGTATCACACAGGATAGGATTAGATACACGGCTCAGCAGACAGTATCACACAGGATAGGATTAGATACACAGCTCAGCAGACAGTATCACACAGGATAGGATTAGATACACGGCTCAGCAGACAGTATCACACAGGATAGGATTAGATACACAGCTCAGCAGACAGTATCACACAGGATAGGATTAGATACACGGCTCAGCAGACTGTATCACAGAGGATAGGATCAGATGCAGCTCTGTATCCCACATTGGATACCGCTGGCTCCAGGTCTTGTGTACATGTTGTGTTGTTCCCATGGTGATTTCCCTCGCTGTTATCAGCTGTGATTTCCTGGAGGCCCCTGGGATTCCTCCACTTCTGCAGATTACACCCATCTCCTATCTGCTCCATCTTGCCTCCTCCTTAGTTTTACTTTTCATCCATATCCCAAATTTTCCTAATGATTCTGTTTGACGGTTCCAATTCCTAAATCTGGATTTTAAACAAGCTGTCCGCATCCCCTTCTGGTCATCGCCCACTCGCAGTGGATCGCCAGGAGCAGACGACAACGTGCAGCCCATCCTTTGTGTGTCCACCGCCCATACGTGTGTAACACCGGTCCGGTCACCATTCCTAGCATGTGTGGCCAGGACAGGGTTAATCATGTTAGACCCCGGCTGTATCGGCTGGGTAACACTACTATTTCCTGAGGGGAACAGAACACCTTGCCGACCTCACGTGAGGTGTCCAGGAAGTGTTATCATGAGCACATTACATGGGGCATCCGGCCCTGAGCAGGGATGAGCTCATGGAGAAGAGTGGGTCAGCGGGAAATATGCCTGGGAATACTGGAACATCCATGTTCTCAGCCTCGACTAAAGGGGGGCTCCTGCCCAGCTGACCACCATGGCCGCCTTGAGCAGGGCCTCCACAGTGCCATACAGGGTCTCTGCCAACTTTGCCCTTGTTACAAGCCCTGAGTGTCTTTGATCTCGCCCTACCCAGGGCGGCTAAGGATTTTATGAGAAACGTCAGGAAGTGACAAGATGGATGCCCGTAGAGTTACGAGACCTCATGTCACACCTCTTAATACCACCGTAGACCCAGTCCAAAACTATTGCAGCACTGAATCAGTTAATACTGGGCGTCTGCCTCCCAGAATCCTTTGCTTCGTCTCTGATGATGTCACGTTTGCGCAAAGTAATAATTAACCGCTGTACTCATTTACTAATTGGTCAATTAGCCGGTGGGTCAGCGGCCAAATCGTATTAAGGCGACGCTAATCCCAAAATTCTTAAAAATCCGGAAAATTTTCACATATCCGTAACAAAACGACTTCTAGTTTCTGATCTTTTCCCATAGAAAGCAATGAAACAGCGCCACCTGGTGGACTAATTATGATGAAAAAGAAAAGATGAGGCGATCACTGAAGTCGCGGACTATGACGGACACAGGAGCAGCAGACTTTATGGCAGCGGCCGCACAAGTCATGAGGGCCCTTAAGTCATCAATGGGACCACTTGTGAGTCAAGGGCCACACACCCCGAGCGCAAACACTGGAGACCACTCCACTGGCGCCCGTTGTAGCGCAGGCCCTCCCCCACCAGGCCTTTCCGCACTTCTGCGTCTACATGCCCAATTTCCCCTCCAATCTCCAGTCCATAGCAGCCGGGAGATAGCAGTGATCTTGGATCGCCCGCCGGGTGACATAACCAGGGCGTGTGACTTATGAATCAGCTCCTGTACAGGCCACGTCTCCACACAGCTGGGGGAAGCCAGGGCCTTCATTACAGAGGAGCCCGAAATGCGTCAAACTGTGTAAATAAAGCTGATTGAAGAATGGACAGGAAGTACATACCCGTTGCCCTTAGCAACCAACCACTCTCGATTTCAGTAAAGCCCAAAACGCGTGGACAATCACTCATATCCTTCATAATATTCCCACGCGACTAATGTCAGAGTTGCGGCGGTCTATACCACACTTTTAATAAGAGCATTTTGCGGCTTACGACCGTGCCATGGTTAAAAGAAAACATGGCTGCTTCCTTCCCGAAACAGCGCCACCCCTGTCCACAAGTTAGGAATGGTATTACAGCTCCGGCCCAGTCACTTCAGTGTATAAAGCTGCAATACCAGACACAGGCTGTAGACAGGGGTGGCGCTATGTCCAGCAGAAAACAGCCATCAGTGATATTCAGTACGGGAGAAAGACGTAAAACGCGTCAGTTTGATGCCAACACACCCAATAGAGGCAGAAGGTTTTTAGGAGTTTCTAATATCTGCACATGAGCATGCTGAGATTTGTAGTTCCTCTACGTGGCACCGCATCATATTTTATCGTGTCGGTTTCGCCCGCCGGTGATCCGGAACGTCCATGGGAACAATAGGAGCAGAGCAAACAGCACAGGAGACGCTTTCTAACAATCCCTGATCACCAGGGTGCCGACATTTAAAGAGCCGGCTCATATTACTGGGACACCTGTGACAAGGGACACAGAGGCCTCGGCCCAACCTGTCGCCCTCCCAAGTGAACTGCGGAGAGCAAAGAGCCCCCCACACGAGTAGCCCCCTTTTAAGAAAAGTCTTTGGGGCATTGCCCCCAATGATTTAGAGTGCCCATACTTGGCGCCCGGTATGTCGCCATAATTTCCAGATCAAACCTTATAACCTGTGTGCCAGGGGCACAAACATGGCAATCTAGGACTACAAGTCCCAGCATTGCCTTCCAGTTCTGACAATGCTGATATAATCCCACTGTGTCATTCTGGAGTCTGGGAAAGCTGGGTGACCCCTGCGTCAATCACTTAGGGGTTAGAGGGTTCATCCCTGACCCCAAGAGCTTATGATTGGCGGCAGCGCAGGATTTGGCAGAAGAGCTTGCACTCTTACCTCTTCATATCCCCAAGAATGATCAGACTCCTCCAATTGTATCCCAGATCCTGTGAGATCCCCTGGATCCAGTAGATCCTGCCCAGTCCCAGTGTGTATCCCCAGCTGCGGCTCCGGACTCTCCCAGTACAGTGTTTGCTGGATGGGACTGGACTCCAGTTCCCGGGTTGTCCTCCTCCCTCTTCCCCTCCCTGCAGCCTCACCTCCTCCTCCTCCTCAGGTTGGAGTCAGTGCTGCCTTTGATTCTCAGGGGCCGCAGAGCTGACAATCCAGACCTGTCAATCATCATGCACAGCCTACTCGGACAATCGCTTACAGAGCAATTCCGGAAAATAGAACATGTGTAAAAGGGAAAAAAATGGACGTCCGCATGTTGGCTCTAGCAGCACAGAACATCTATTTTTTTCCCTTTTCCACATTTATCTTCAGTGCGGCAGCCGCACTCTATGTGGTGTGAACACAGCCTTATCAGGCTACCATAACCTTTACTATGTGTAACCGGATAAGACCCTATTTCTCTTCTCTGCCCCCCAGAACATGTCAGATAATGCCCATCAGTCACCGCCTGCAGCGCTGTCCATCCATTGGTCCTCTCCTCGAGCGCCTTCATGCTGTACATGCAGCCATCACCACCAAGACCAGTGATTAGCTGCAGCGGTCATGTGGATATATGTGATGTCATCACTGCAGGGAAGTAACTAATGACTTCTCAAGATGAACGCACCCTTATTGGGGGCTGTCATCCAGCTTTCCGCAGACGATGAAAGGATGTAAAGTGCCGTTACACACTGCTACGCCATGCATGTTCTGTCAGTTCTCACTGGAATACTAGAATTCTAGTTATGAACCAGGAGGCCCAGGATGAACAGAACTGTGTGAGAGAAAGTACAAGACAAGCATATCAGCGGAGCCGATCAGCATTGCCTTGTACTGAGCTTTGCTGCCACCTGGTGGTGATATGTACGCAATCGGTCAGGATTTAATGGGGACAGTCAGCATGACAGTCTGAAGGGTTATTCGCAAAAATCAAATTACTCAGTAATCCCATAGACAATAAAAGGAGCGCAGTCTGAGTATGTTCACCTTCACTCCATTCACAGCACCATTCTCAGGGTCCCAGAGTCCAGACCTCAGGATCACTGGGGGTCGCACCGGTTGGTGGGGTCAACAAATTATTTTTTTATAAGTGGCCTTTTGGAGTACATATAAATGAATAATTACCTTCTATAAATCTTTTATTGTGTGACGGAAGGTTGCAGAAAATAACAGCAAATCTGCAATTTAGTTTTTTTTTGTGTGTGGGGGACGTTGTTTGGATTTCAGATTTACGGTGTTCACGGCAAGGTATAAATGACCCTACATGTGCGGGTAGTGAGATCAGTTCATAGCTGGGGCCATAACGGACACAGCGATAGCAAATGTGTGGCGGATTTTTAGTATGACAAAACTATTTTATATGGATAAAAAATGTGTGTAAAATATACACACACTGCTCAAAAAAAAAGGGAACACTTAAACAACAGAATATAACTCCAAGTAAATCAAACTTCTGTGAAATGAAACTGTCCACTTAGGAAGCAACACTGACAATCAATTTCACATGCTGTTGTGCAAATGGAATAGACAACAGATGGAAATTATTGGCAATTATCAAGACACACTCAATAAAGGAGTGGTTCTGCAGGTGGGGACCACAGACCACATCTCAGTACCAATGCTTTCTAGCTGATGTTTTGGTCACTTTTGAATGTTGGTTGTGCTTTCACACTCGTGGTAGCATAAGACGGACTCTACAACCCACAAAAGTGGCTCAGGTCATGCAGCTCATCCAGAATGGCACATCAATGTGAGCTGTGGCAAGGTGGTTTGCTGTGTCTGTCAGCGTAGTGTCCAGATGCTGGAGGCGCTACCAGTACACCAGGAGACATGGAGGGGGCTGTAGGAGGGCAACAACCCAGCAGCAGGACCGCTACCTCAGCCTTTGTGCAAGGAGGAACAGGAGGAGCATTGCCAGAGCCCTGCAAAATGACCTCCAGCAGGCCACAAATGTGCATGTGTCTGCACAAACAGTTAGAAACTGACTCCATGAGGACGGTCTGAGTGACCGATGTCCACAGGTGGAGGTTGTGCTCACAACTAAACACCGTGCAGGACACTTGGCATTTGCCACAGAACACCAGAATTGGCAAATTCGCCACTGGCACCCTGTGCTGTTCACAGATGAAAGCAGGTTCACACTGAGCACATGTGACAGACGTGACAGAGTCTGGAGACGCTGTGGAGAGCGATCTGCTGCCTGCAACATCCTTCAGCATGACCGGTTTGGCAGTGGGTCAGTAATGGTGTGGGGTGGCATTTTTTTGGGGGGCCGCACAGCCCTCCATGTACTCGCAGAGGTAGCCTGACTGCCATTAGGTACCGAGATGAGATCCTCAGACCCCTTGTGAGACCATATGCTGGTGCGGTTGGCCCTGTGTTCCTCCTAAAGCAGGACAATGCCAGACCTCATGTGGCTGGAGAGTGTCAGCAGTTCCTGCAAGATGAAGGCATTGAAAATATGGACTGGCCCGCCCGTTCCCCAGACCTGAATCCGATTGAACACATCTGGGACATCATGACTCGCACCATCCAAAAACGTCACGTTGCACCACAGACTGTCCAGGAGTTGGCGGATGCTTTAGTCCAGGTCTGGGAGGAGATCCCTCAGGAGACCATCTGCGCACTAATCAGGAGCATGCCCAGGCATGTGGAGGCCACATACACTATTGAGCATCATTTCCTTGTCTTGAGGCATTTCCACTGAAGTTGGATCAGCCTGTAACTTCATTTTCCACTCCTGCTCCTGATTTTGAGCATCATTCCAACTCCAGACCTCCGTGGGATATTAGTTGTGATTTACATTGATATACATTTGTTTTTTTGGCTTTTTTTCATATTTTCTAACTTTTTGTTAGGCCTTATCTAGTGAATATTTATGAGCTTGATCGCTTATATCACACACTGCAATACTTCAGAAATCGTGCCTCCCAAAGAGGGGCACAGAGATATTCTCCTAGTGAAGCACAGTAGTGGGCCCACTGAGTGCCTCCATAATGCCCACTGAATCCCCTCAACAAACAGTATGATGTTACCTCAGATCATTCCCCCATACAGTATCATGTTCCCACAGTACCACTCATACAATATATCCCTACAGTGCAGTCTCCCATACAGTACAATACTGTATGGAGTAATGTACTGTGGGGACATCATACTGTGTGGGAGAATATACTAGAAGGATACATTGTATGGGGGGCATCATATTGTATGGGGTAATGTACTGTGAGAACATTAAATTGTATGGGGCACTGTACGGACATCAGACTATGGGAGACTGCACTGTAGGGATATATTGTATGAGTGGTACTGTGGGACATGATACTGTATGGGGGAATGATCTGTGTGTCTGTGTTGTAAGGACACACTCCCGAGACAGTGGGATGTTCCCCTCTGGAAAAGCCAAACAGGACTACTAAGGAGTCAGCTATGGGGTCATGGTCAGGCCACTGACTGCAATAGCAATCCATCAGCACCCCAAAACTGCATTACGGGTGGGGGTGGCCAATGGGGTAACAACAAGCTTCCAGGGACCGGGACCGTTCCAAAAACGTGCCTCAGTGATGTCCTAAGCTGCATCCTCCCGAGTTATAAGATGACAGCATGGATGGACAGGCGGCCTTCATCAGTGCAATGGCCCTTTAAGGCAGAGAAGCATCTAATAGCCGTGGGCCCTGTGCACACACACACAACATTGTCTTCTTCTATAGAACAGCAGTTTTATCACCCACTAAAAATTCCTGCAGCGTCTCCCCGAAATGTCATCATTCCTCTGCAGACAAACGACCAACCATCACATCACATCCCCACGGTCTGACCTGCCCAGGCCTGGACTCTACATTCCTCCGCAGGAGTCCTGCGGTACCTGGCAGCAGGTCCTGATTCCATTGATTCCACAGATGATCGATCCGATTGACATCCGGGAATTAGGAGACAAGTCATCACCTCGATCCTCAGACCATTTCCGAACCATCATTTTACCGCTGCAATTAACCTAAAGGGGGGTCAAAAGAAACAGAAAAAAATAAATTATAGATGACGCCTCTGAAGGTTTATGCATCAGCCTTACTAAATACATACTACAAATATAAAGTCAATTAAAATGACTGCAGAGAGAAAATCCGATGGCATCACAAAGATGCAGGTCTAAATGGTGAACAATTCAGTGAAAGCTCTGAAATCCGCAGAAAAATATCCTGGCCATGTTTCGGCGTAATGCTTGTTGGCGAAGTGATGTCACAATTCACATGGAGAGATTTATGGGATCACTGACAAAGCCAGAAATAAACAGTCTCCCCCTAGTGGGGCAATTAAGAACCGCAGAGACTTAATACATGAAGGCGTTATTCAGACATGATAGAGCCAGGCGGCTCAATACAAAAGTGAGTGGTAAAGGGAAGTTAAATAAATGGCTTCTGGAACATTTTAGTATCGCAGTGATCTCGAGCTGGAAAACGTGACCACACCATTTGAATTCCAATGCATTGCATGGGAGTAACCACATTATGTTTACCACCGGAGACCCTCTAACTTGCGTTTCGTATAATAGCTTCCTCAGGAAGGGTGCGCAGTAAGTGGCATGCCGACTGTTTATAAGAGGGAGGCCATTGGATCTCCCGGCCATGACATCTGGTGGCAAAGGGGCATGCCCAACAGTGACATGTCAGAGGGGGGGCAAGGCCAACATGATGTCAATGGCGGACGCATTGCACTGGAGACCATGACACTGGCACCCTGCAGTGAGCGCCCAGCTCCCGATATGGATCAGAGAGGCTCCAGGAAGGAAATCGTAGCATTCTGTGCGCGTCTTAAAAACACCCAGCATGCAACTTATTGTGCAACCTGAGAAAACTATTGTGCGAAACGCGCGTCAGGGGGTCTCCATTGGTAAATATGTGGTTACACCCATGCACTGCATTCACATGGTGTGGGCATGTCTTCCAGCTGGTTATGCCTGCTAAAGCATTTCACAATCTGTTTTTTGATATTCCTTTAATCATATTTCGTATTGAGCCGTCTTTCCGTTAAGGGAACGTTCCCCTAATCAGCGTTTGATCAGGCTTTCATGCAGCTGAATATCTGCATCAATCCCTCCCTTGCGTTCTATATCATTAGTGGCTTGCGTGTGTAGTTTACTGTACATGTATTAACCTAACACATACATTTAAAGAAAATGACTTGGGGTCCCCTCTATTTTTGATAACCAGTCAAGGTAAAGTTGACAGCTATGAACTGATGTTATCAGGCTGAGAAGGTCGGGAGTACCCGGTCCCTGTGAATAGTGGCTACTTTACTGCTATTCAACACTCGCCGGTGTCAGATTCCAGGAACATGGACTGCGGTGGAGGAACTTCGTGGGAACATACTGGGTAATACATTAGTGAATGAGGGGTAGTATGGGGGAGTCTTTATTCAAAGAAAGTATTTTTGCTGCGTATTTTATTACCGGTTTAGTAATGAGGGATAGACACCTTTCCATTACTAACCACATGGCTTGATAGCAGATCTGATTTTTGACAAATCACAGCTGACATCAACCCCCAACTACAATTACCTGGATTGCCACCGCACCAGGGGCATTGGGGCAACCAATGTCATGTGCCACTTTTGAGGTGGCTGAGGGCTAGTATTTTTAGGCTGGGAAGGGCCAATAGCTAGGGATCTTCCCAACCTGATCATATAACCCCATAACTGACTTCTTTACCTAGGCTGGTTATCAAAATTTTAATAAAAGAAAAACGAACAGGCTAAAAACACCTGCATAAGCGCAATGCTTTTTTTTTTTTTTTTTAACTGCAGATTTACTGCATCCAGTGCAAGTCTACGGGGAAATTCTGCACAGAAGATTGAGTCTTCCCGCAAGAGAAACCGAAACGCTGCGGCTCCAGAACCCACACAGTACACGATTTTACGCAGCGTAAAAAGGAGGTGCAGTGGGAATGGGATTTCTAGTAATGCACTCTGCTTGTACAGTGTTTTGAAAGCAGTGAAAATACGCTGCGTCCAGAGCGCTAACATTGCTGATCGTGGGCACGCTGCTTCACCGAATAGCACCAAATTATAAACATCACTTAATAAAAGTTAACTTTTAATACTCTAATACAATCTGCATAATAGCACCACAAAAATTTCACCCCAACACAAAGTCTGTATTAAATAGTATGAGTGAAGGAAACAGGAGGGAGCAGTCTCTATTATAGAACTAGTGTCACCCTACCTAGCAGCGGAGGTTGGCACCCTCAGTCCTGCGCAGTGGCGCCCACACTCATCGGCGGCTGTCCCTCCCTCTCCCTAAAATGCCCCATCAAGATAAATAGGGTGCAAAGGTTTTCGGTAAAGTATGTACTTAGGATATATACCAGGATATTTTTCTGCAGATTTTAGAGACTTTTTTTTTTCTCTTTGCAGTCATTTTAATTGATTTTATATTGGTAATAAAGCTTGAGTCCTCTGAAGCTTTATGTATCAGAAATCATCTGTATTTATTGTTTTTTTTCTGGTATTAATGGGCACAGTAGATGGTACGGAACTCATCCATGTGATGTCAGGACCCGATGACTGACCCCTTGCCCTCATAGCAGAAGGGCTCTGGCTCTTCTGTGGGGTCAGAACAGACTTCTCCCCCCTCACCTCACTGAGCACTTGGCCCCCATGACTGTCAGCTTTTCACCCGCTGCCCACCCTTGGATGAATTTTGATAGATACAAACAACTAGATACTTGGAACATCGCACAAAACTGGCCTTGTACTGGAAACACTTCCAGTATATGGAGAAAACTTGTGTTCCACCTGAAGCATCACACAAGAGCCGCTCTGTACCGGGAGCATCCAAAACCTGCCATACGCCCCACGAGAAGAATCACATACTAGAAACACCACACAGGCTTTCCCATACACCAAGAACATTAGAGATCCACAGTATACTGGGAGAACCACACGCCATATACAGCAAACACCCCACCATATACAAGGATCACCTCATAAGAACTAGCATATACAGAGATAATTCCACAGGTCACACTGTATAGCAGAAACATGCCAAAAAACCCGCCATGTACAGCAAACACCCCACTATATACAGGGATCAAGGCATAGGGACCGCCATATACCGGGATAATCCTACAGGTCCCACTGTATAGCAGAAACACGCTAAAAGACCCACAGTATACAGCAAACACCCCACCGTATGCAGGGATCACCCCACAAGACCCGCCGTATAAAAGGACAAACCCGCTGTATATTAGAAACATGTGAAAAAACCCGCCATATACAGGGATCAACCCACAAGACCCACCATATACAGGGAGAATCCCACTGTATAGCAGAAACATGACAAAAGACCCACCATATACAACACCGTATACCAAAAATATCCCAAGAAACCCACCGTATACTGGAAACACCCCTTGAGCTCTCGTACATACTGAGAACACTTGAGATCCACCATATACCATGCATATCACAAAGTTACCATAAACTGGGAGCATACCACCGTATAACGGGAACAACAGACGAGTCACACCGTATACCAGAACACCTACAAAACCTGCCATATACCGGGAACAACCCACAAGTCACACCGTATACCAGAACGCCTACAAGACCCGCCATATACCAGGAACAACCCACAAGTCACACCGTATACCAGAACACCCACAAGACCCGCCATATACCAGGAACAACCCACAAGTCACACCGTATACCAGAATGCCCACAAGACCTGCCATATACCGGGAATTACCCACAAGTCACACCGTATACCATAATGCCCACAAGACCCGCCATATACCAAAAACAACCCACAAGTCACACCGTATACCAGAACGCCTACAAGACCCGCCATATACCAGGAACAACCCACAAGTCACACCGTATACCAGAACGCCTACAAGACCCGCCATATACCAGGAACAACCCACAAGTCACACCGTATACCAGAACGCCTACAAGACCCGCCATATACCAGGAACAACCCACAAGTCACACCGTATACCAGAATGCCCACAAGACCTGCCATATACCGGGAATTACCCACAAGTCACACCGTATACCATAATGCCCACAAGACCCGCCATATACCAAAAACAACCCACAAGTCACACCGTATACCAGAACGCCTACAAGACCCGCCATATACCAGGAACAACCCACAAGTCACACCGTATACCAGAATGCCCACAAGACCTGCCACATACCGGGAATTACCCACAAGTCACACCGTATACCATAATGCCCACAAGACCCGCCATATACCAAAAACAACCCACAAGTCACACCGTATACCAGAACGCCTACAAGACCCGCCATATACCAGGAACAACCCACAAGTCACACCGTATACCAGAACGCCTACAAGACCCGCCATATACCAAAAACAACCCACAAGTCACACCGTATACCAGAACGCCTACAAGACCTGCCATATACCAGGAACAACCCACAAGTCACACCGTATACCAGAATGCCCACAAGACCTGCCATATACCGGGAATTACCCACAAGTCACACCGTATACCATAATGCCCACAAGACCCGCCATATACCAAAAACAACCCACAAGTCACACCGTATACCAGAACGCCTACAAGACCCGCCATATACCAGGAACAACCCACAAGTCACACCGTATACCAGAACGCCTACAAGACCCGCCATATACCAGGAACAACCCACAAGTCACACCGTATACCAGAACGCCCACAAGACCCGCCATATACCAGGAACAACCCACAAGTCACACCGTATACCAGAACGCCCACAAGACCTGCCATATACCAGGAACAACCCACAAGTCACACCGTATACCAGAACGCCTACAAGACCCACCATATACCGGGAACAACCCACAAGTCACGCCGTATACCATAACGCCCACAAGACCCACCATATACCAGGAACAACCCACAAGTCACACCGTATACCAGAACGCCCACAAGACCCGCCATATACCAGGAACAACCCACAAGTCACACCGTATACCAGAACGCCCACAAGACCTGCCATATACCAGGAACAACCCACAAGTCACACCGTATACCAGAACGCCTACAAGACCCGCCATATACCAGGAACAACCCACAAGTCACACCGTATACCATAACGCCCACAAGACCCACCATATACCGGGAACAACCCACAAGTCACGCCGTATACCAGAATGCCCACAAGACTTGCCATATACCGGGAATTACCCACAAGTCACACCGTATACCATAATGCCCACAAGACCCGCCATATACCAGGAACAACCCACACCGTATACCCGAACGCCCACAAGACATGCCATATACCAGGAACAACCCACATGTCACACCGTATACCAGAACACCTACAAGACCCACCATATACCAGGAACAATCCACAAGTCACACTGTATGCCAGAACGCCCACAAGACCCGCCATATACCGAACTCCCATGAGACCCACAATATAACGGGAGCATCACTCTAGTCCCACTGTATACCAGATACATGCTAAAAAACACGCCATAAGCCGAGTATATCCCACTGTATACACTGGACAAGCCGAGAGACCTGCCCACCAGTTGCAGTTATGGAGCCACCCTGTCAGCTAAATATCACATTTTGGCCCATGTCAGTTGTTGAGATCTTCCCCATTTTCCTGCTTGCAAGAATTGAACCTTCTCTAAGATAATATATTGCACGCCGCCAGGCGCCATTAACACCAAACAATCAGTGGTGTCACCGTCAAGGTGGCTCAGAGTGAAGATCACAGGGGTAGGATTTCTAGCCATAATCTAAAAGCTGCACCTTGTTAATAGAGATAATAATCATATTCCCACCCCCGCGGAGCTATGATATTCCCTCAAAACATGATACAACCAGACACAGGAAGATTTTATTCCACTTTTATTAGAAAACCCTCCAATGTTGCAAAAAAACAAAAACAAAAGTCGTTGTGGAGAGTCCAGTGCTCATCTGCGCAGTCAGGACGTTGCAGATCACAATTCTTGCACTGTAAAAATTAAAAAACCTATCGTCCCATACAACAGGAGTTTTTAGATGTGCCACTGTGCTAACACCAAGGGGGCAAACTGACGTCCGTTGGGACCCCAAAAATAATAAAATGGATTTCTGCTGCAGCCAACAAAAAGGCCTCAAATTTAATGGAGGTTGTGGAGCGCCACCCACTGGACATCAGGTGCGGGTGGAGCTGCGTTAAAGGAGGTGGTGAAGGCAGCATTAGGCGGGCACAGTCTCACACAGGAAGTCCTGAGTGTGGGGTCTCTGATGGTAGACACAGCTCTTCTTGGATCTTCTTCTCCCATCAGTTCTTCTTGGATTTGGGGCTGTCGTATTTTCTCTTGCTTGAATACCACAGAAGAAGGGGGATGCCGATGGACGGCAGGGTCATCACTCCAAAGGCTGCCCAGTCCAGCTAAGGCGAGAGGACACACAACGTCAGCTATCAGACAGAAGAAAGTCATCGTCTATCTGAAGGAGAAAAAACACTTACAAAATGAGGAGAGAATCGTCGATCAAACTCTCGCTGAGCCAGGATCCCTCCTTGTCCGGGGGCGCTGGTGTACCCCATCTGTCACCAAAACAGAACAGACCATAATGAATGAAATGTTGGGAACGGCTAATAAAATTCCGGCATATCTGACACCTTTCATTGCCAACATGATGGTGACAACTTACCACAACGTGCGAGCCTTCCTGAGCCAGGTAAGTGATGGTGGCGGAGGTGAAGTTGAAGTACCCGGCCTTCAGGGGGCGCAAGACCACAGTGTGGGAGACATTGCTTGCTCTAAAGACGTGAAGTTAAGGAGGAAGAAGATAAGAGGGTGACAGCGAGCAACAAGGAACCCAAACATCTGGGGTTGCCGTGTTCCGATGTGACTATCAAACTATTCTTAAAGGGATTGTCCATATAGTCTGAGGAAGAAAGGAAATACGATCTATTTTCTGCTATTCTGGTATATGTGAAGAAAGGATACGGGGCGATTCTGTCCCACTTCACACTCAGCATCCCGGAGACAATCCCAAAGTCTTCAGGAGGGAAGGAGTCGTCAGAGAGCTCCACATCCAGGGCGGCGCTGGAGAGAAAGAAGCGGGTTAGAACATCATAGGTTATCTGGCCTGGTGCCGTGCCATATGGACTGCCAACGAGGCGGCCACGTCACGAGACCGCCACGTCATGACACCGTGCCTTTCCTCACCTGGAGCCCACGTTGTAGATGTTGTACTGCAGGGTCAGGTCCTTCCCCTCCACGGCGTAGCGATTCAGCAGCGTCTTTGAAGCCAATAATCGAGCCCCCTCCTCACAGTGGGCGACCGCCAGGAGGGCGAGCAGCGCAGCAAATATCGTCTTCATCTGCACAAAAAAACCACATCGGTTAGTTCAATATGAAAAGACCATAAAGGGGTCAGATATGCAAACGGCCCGCCAGGATGGGACCCTGAAAATACTGTAACACAACAAAAGCATGGAAAAGAGAGTTGTCCCTATAAATATATCGTTAGGTACAAGGAAAAAGCATTGATAGACCAGAGCAGAAACAACTACAACCCTCATCAGTCAGCACGACAAGGAGGTATATGAGTCCAGACCACAATTATAGTGACTGGCCTCGGCGGCAGTAACAACCCTCAGTCAGTAGTTAGCAGGGGGTCCCACAGTGATGGTCGTGTTATCAACACTCTCCCGGTCTCACCCCGCCAGCTTCCAGCTCTCACTCACCGCAACCAGAGGACTCGGAAAAGAAAGACACGTCAGCCAGCGACCGCCGGATATCCGGCCCCTGCCCCCGAGCATAATGGGAAATGTAGTCTCTGCTGTGGCTCAGTCTTCTCATAGCTATTAGCTTGTTACTAGCAACGAGAAAGGGCGGGAATATCGTGTTGTTTGAGACGGCAAGAAACCAATATCCTGTCATGTATCACTAATACTGTAATATATCATTATATGTGAGGAGCGGTGATGTCACTGCTGTAATATATTATATGTGAGGAGCGGTGATGTCACTGCTGTAATATATCATTATATGTGAGGAGCGGTGATGTCACTGCTGTAATATATCATTATATGTGAGGAGCGATGATGTCACTGCTGTAATATATCATTATATGTGAGGAGCGGTGATGTCACTGCTGTAATATATCATTATATGTGAGGAGCGGTGATGTCACTGCTGTAATATATCATTATATGTGAGGAGCGGTGATGTCACTGCTGTAATATATTATATGTGAGGAGCCGTGATGTCACTGCTGTAATATATCATATGTGAGGAGCGGTGATGTCACTGCTGTAATATATCATTATATGTGAGGAGCGGTGATGTCACTGCTGTAATATATCATTATATGTGAGGAGCGGTGATGTCACTGCTGTAATATATCATTATATGTGAGGAGCGGTGATGTCACTGCTGTAATATATCATTATATGTGGGGAGCGGTGATGTCACTGCTGTAATATATCATTATATGTGAGGAGCGGTGATGTCACTGCTGTAATATATCATTATATGTGAGGAGCGGTGATGTCACTGCTGTAATATATCATATGTGAGGAGCGGTGATGTCATTGCTGTAATATATCATTATATGTGAGGAGTGGTGATGTCACTGCTGTAATATATCATTATATGTGGGGAGCGGTGATGTCACTGCTGTAATATATCATTATATGTGAGGAGTGGTGATGTCACTGCTGTAATATATCATTATATGTGAGGAGTGGTGATGTCACTGCTGTAATATATCATTATATGTGGGGAGCGGTGATGTCACTGCTGTAATATATCAATATATGTGAGGAGCAGTGATGTCACTGCTGTAATATATCATTATATGTGAGGAGCGGTGATGTCACTGCTGTAATATATCATTATATGTGAGGAGCGGTGATGTCACTGCTGTAATATATCATTATATGTGAGGAGCGGTGATGTCACTGCTGTAATATATCATTATATGTGAGGAGCGGTGATGTCACTGCTGTAATATATTATATGTGGGGAGCGGTGATGTCACTGCTGTAATATATCATTATATGTGAGGAGCGGTGATGTTACTGCTGTAATATATCATTATATGTGAGGAGCGGTGATGTCACTGCTGTAATATATCATTATATGTGGGGAGCGGTGATGTCACTGCTGTAATATATCATTATATGTGAGGAGCTGTGATGTCACTGCTGTAATATATCATATGTGGGGAGTGGTGATGTCACTGCTGTAATATATCATTATATGTGAGGAGCTGTGATGTCACTGCTGTAATATATCATTATATGTGGGGAGCGGTGATGTCACTGCTGTAATATATCATTATATGTGAGGAGCGGTGATGTCACTGCTGTAATATATCATTATATGTGAGGAGCGGTGATGTCACTGCTGTAATATATCATTATATGTGGGGAGCGGTGATGTCACTGCTGTAATATATCATTATATGTGAGGAGCGGTGATGTCACTGCTGTAATATATCATTATATGTGAGGAGCGGTGATGTCACTGCTGTAATATATCATTATATGTGAGGAGCGGTGATGTCACTGCTGTAATATATCATTATATGTGAGGAGCGGTGATGTCACTGCTGTAATATATCATTATATGTGAGGAGCGGTGATGTCACTGCTGTAATATATCATTATATGTGAGGAGCGGTGATGTCACTGCTGTAATATATCATTATATGTGAGGAGCGGTGATGTCACTGCTGTAATATATCATTATATGTGGGGAGCGGTGATGTCACTGCTGTAATATATCATTATATGTGAGGAGCGGTGATGTCACTGCTGTAATATATCATTATATGTGAGGAGCGGTGATGTCACTGCTGTAATATATCATATGTGAGGAGCGGTGATGTCACTGCTGTAATATATCATTATATGTGAGGAGTGGTGATGTCACTGCTGTAATATATCATTATATGTGAGGAGCGGTGATGTCACAGCTGTAATATATCATTATATGTGAGGAGTGGTGATGTCACTGCTGTAATATATCATTATATGTGAGGAGCGGTGATGTCACTGCTGTAATATATCATTATATGTGGGGAGCGGTGATGTCACTGCTGTAATATATCAATATATGTGAGGAGCAGTGATGTCACTGCTGTAATATATCATTATATGTGGGGAGCGGTGATGTCACTGCTGTAATATATCATTATATGTGAGGAGCGGTGATGTCACTGCTGTAATATATCATTATATGTGAGGAGCGGTGATGTCACTGCTGTAAGATATCATTATATGTGAGGAGCGGTGATGTCACTGCTGTAATATATTATATGTGGGGAGCGGTGATGTCACTGCTGTAATATATCAATATATGTGAGGAGCAGTGATGTCACTGCTGTAATATATCATTATATGTGAGGAGCGGTGATGTCACTGCTGTAATATATCATTATATGTGAGGAGCGGTGATGTCACTGCTGTAATATATCATTATATGTGAGGAGCGGTGATGTCACTGCTGTAATATATCATTATATGTGAGGAGCGGTGATGTCACTGCTGTAATATATTATATGTGGGGAGCGGTGATGTCACTGCTGTAATATATCATTATATGTGAGGAGAGGTGATGTTACTGCTGTAATATATCATTATATGTGAGGAGCGGTGATGTCACTGCTGTAATATATCATTATATGTGGGGAGCGGTGATGTCACTGCTGTAATATATCATTATATGTGAGGAGCTGTGATGTCACTGCTGTAATATATCATATGTGGGGAGCGGTGATGTCACTGCTGTAATATATCATTATATGTGAGGAGCTGTGATGTCACTGCTGTAATATATCATTATATGTGGGGAGCGGTGATGTCACTGCTGTAATATATCATTATATGTGAGGAGCGGTGATGTCACTGCTGTAATATATTATATGTGGGGAGCGGTGATGTCACTGCTGTAATATATCATTATATGTGAGGAGTGGTGATGTTACTGCTGTAATATATCATTATATGTGAGGAGCGGTGATGTCACTGCTGTAATATATCATTATATGTGGGGAGCGGTGATGTCACTGCTGTAATATATCATTATATGTGAGGAGCTGTGATGTCACTGCTGTAATATATCATATGTGGGGAGTGGTGATGTCACTGCTGTAATATATCATTATATGTGAGGAGCTGTGATGTCACTGCTGTAATATATCATTATATGTGGGGAGCGGTGATGTCACTGCTGTAATATATCATTATATGTGAGGAGCGGTGATGTCACTGCTGTAATATATCATTATATGTGGGGAGCGGTGATGTCACTGCTGTAATATATCATTATATGTGAGGAGCGGTGATGTCACTGCTGTAATATATCATTATATGTGAGGAGCGGTGATGTCACTGCTGTAATATATCATTATATGTGGGGAGCGGTGATGTCACTGCTGTAATATATCATTATATGTGAGGAGCGGTGATGTCACTGCTGTAATATATCATTATATGTGAGGAGCGGTGATGTCACTGCTGTAATATATCATATGTGAGGAGCGGTGATGTCACTGCTGTAATATATCATTATATGTGAGGAGCGGTGATGTCACTGCTGTAATATATCATTATATGTGAGGAGCGGTGATGTCACTGCTGTAATATATTATATGTGGGGAGCGGTGATGTCACTGCTGTAATATATCAATATATGTGAGGAGCAGTGATGTCACTGCTGTAATATATCATTATATGTGAGGAGCGGTGATGTCACTGCTGTAATATATCATTATATGTGAGGAGCGGTGATGTCACTGCTGTAATATATCATATGTGAGGAGCGGTGATGTCACTGCTGTAATATATCATTATATGTGAGGAGCGGTGATGTCACTGCTGTAATATATCATTATATGTGAGGAGCGGTGATGTCACTGCTGTAATATATCATTATATGTGAGGAGCGGTGATGTCACTGCTGTAATATATCATTATATGTGGGGAGCGGTGATGTCACTGCTGTAATATATCATTATATGTGGGGAGCGGTGATGTCACAGCTGTAATATATCATTATATGTGAGGAGCGGTGATGTCACTGCTGTAATATATCATTATATGTGGGGAGCGGTGATGTCACTGCTGTAATATATATCATTATATGTGAGGAGCGGTGATGTCACTGCTGTAATATATCATTATATGTGGGGAGCGGTGATGTCACTGCTGTAATATATCATTATATGTGAGGAGCGGTGATGTCACTGCTGTAATATATCATTATATGTGAGGAGCGGTGATGTCACT
The DNA here is from genome assembly GCF_032444005.1 of Ranitomeya imitator. Lineage (NCBI taxonomy): Eukaryota > Metazoa > Chordata > Amphibia > Anura > Dendrobatidae > Ranitomeya > Ranitomeya imitator. The sequence continues at coordinate 658,758,201 of NC_091282.1, forward strand.
GCTGTAAGATATCATTATATGTGAGGAGCGGTGATGTCACTGCTGTAATATATTATATGTGGGGAGCGGTGATGTCACTGCTGTAATATATCAATATATGTGAGGAGCAGTGATGTCACTGCTGTAATATATCATTATATGTGAGGAGCGGTGATGTCACTGCTGTAATATATCATTATATGTGAGGAGCGGTGATGTCACTGCTGTAATATATCATTATATGTGAGGAGCGGTGATGTCACTGCTGTAATATATCATTATATGTGAGGAGCGGTGATGTCACTGCTGTAATATATTATATGTGGGGAGCGGTGATGTCACTGCTGTAATATATCATTATATGTGAGGAGAGGTGATGTTACTGCTGTAATATATCATTATATGTGAGGAGCGGTGATGTCACTGCTGTAATATATCATTATATGTGGGGAGCGGTGATGTCACTGCTGTAATATATCATTATATGTGAGGAGCTGTGATGTCACTGCTGTAATATATCATATGTGGGGAGCGGTGATGTCACTGCTGTAATATATCATTATATGTGAGGAGCTGTGATGTCACTGCTGTAATATATCATTATATGTGGGGAGCGGTGATGTCACTGCTGTAATATATCATTATATGTGAGGAGCGGTGATGTCACTGCTGTAATATATTATATGTGGGGAGCGGTGATGTCACTGCTGTAATATATCATTATATGTGAGGAGTGGTGATGTTACTGCTGTAATATATCATTATATGTGAGGAGCGGTGATGTCACTGCTGTAATATATCATTATATGTGGGGAGCGGTGATGTCACTGCTGTAATATATCATTATATGTGAGGAGCTGTGATGTCACTGCTGTAATATATCATATGTGGGGAGTGGTGATGTCACTGCTGTAATATATCATTATATGTGAGGAGCTGTGATGTCACTGCTGTAATATATCATTATATGTGGGGAGCGGTGATGTCACTGCTGTAATATATCATTATATGTGAGGAGCGGTGATGTCACTGCTGTAATATATCATTATATGTGGGGAGCGGTGATGTCACTGCTGTAATATATCATTATATGTGAGGAGCGGTGATGTCACTGCTGTAATATATCATTATATGTGAGGAGCGGTGATGTCACTGCTGTAATATATCATTATATGTGGGGAGCGGTGATGTCACTGCTGTAATATATCATTATATGTGAGGAGCGGTGATGTCACTGCTGTAATATATCATTATATGTGAGGAGCGGTGATGTCACTGCTGTAATATATCATATGTGAGGAGCGGTGATGTCACTGCTGTAATATATCATTATATGTGAGGAGCGGTGATGTCACTGCTGTAATATATCATTATATGTGAGGAGCGGTGATGTCACTGCTGTAATATATTATATGTGGGGAGCGGTGATGTCACTGCTGTAATATATCAATATATGTGAGGAGCAGTGATGTCACTGCTGTAATATATCATTATATGTGAGGAGCGGTGATGTCACTGCTGTAATATATCATTATATGTGAGGAGCGGTGATGTCACTGCTGTAATATATCATTATATGTGAGGAGCGGTGATGTCACTGCTGTAATATATCATTATATGTGAGGAGCGGTGATGTCACTGCTGTAATATATTATATGTGGGGAGCGGTGATGTCACTGCTGTAATATATCATTATATGTGAGGAGTGGTGATGTTACTGCTGTAATATATCATTATATGTGAGGAGCGGTGATGTCACTGCTGTAATATATCATTATATGTGGGGAGCGGTGATGTCACTGCTGTAATATATCATTATATGTGAGGAGCTGTGATGTCACTGCTGTAATATATCATATGTGGGGAGTGGTGATGTCACTGCTGTAATATATCATTATATGTGAGGAGCTGTGATGTCACTGCTGTAATATATCATTATATGTGGGGAGCGGTGATGTCACTGCTGTAATATATCATTATATGTGAGGAGCGGTGATGTCACTGCTGTAATATATCATTATATGTGAGGAGCGGTGATGTCACTGCTGTAATATATCATTATATGTGAGGAGCGGTGATGTCACTGCTGTAATATATCATTATATGTGAGGAGCGGTGATGTCACTGCTGTAATATATCATATGTGGGGAGTGGTGATGTCACTGCTGTAATATATCATTATATGTGAGGAGCTGTGATGTCACTGCTGTAATATATCATTATATGTGGGGAGCGGTGATGTCACTGCTGTAATATATCATTATATGTGGGGAGCGGTGATGTCACTGCTGTAATATATCATTATATGTGGGGAGTGGTGATGTCACTGCTGTAATATATCATTATATGTGGGGAGTGGTGATGTCACTGCTGTAATATATCATTATATGTGAGGAGCGATGATGTCACTGCTGTAATATATCATTATATGTGAGGAGCGGTGATGTCACTGCTGTAATATATCATTATATGTGGGGAGCGGTGATGTCACTGCTGTAATATATCATTATATGTGAGGAGCGGTGATGTCACTGCTGTAATATATCATTATATGTGAGGAGCGGTGATGTCACTGCTGTAATATATCATTATATGTGAGGAGCGGTGATGTCACTGCTGTAATATATCATTATATGTGGGGAGTGGTGATGTCACTGCTGTAATATATCATTATATGTGAGGAGCGGTGATGTCACTGCTGTAATATATCATTATATGTGGGGAGCGGTGATGTCACTGCTGTAATATATCATGTGAGGAGTGGTGATGTCACTGCTGTAATATATCATTATATGTGAGGAGCTGTGATGTCACTGCTGTAATATATCATTATATGTGGGGAGCGGTGATGTCACTGCTGTAATATATCATTATATGTGAGGAGCGGTGATGTCACTGCTGTAATATATCATTATATGTGAGGAGCGATGATGTCACTGCTGTAATATATCATTATATGTGAGGAGCGGTGATGTCACTGCTGTAATATATCATATGTGAGGAGCGGTGATGTCACTGCTGTAATATATCATTATATGTGAGGAGTGGTGATGTCACTGCTGTAATATATCATTATATGTGAGGAGTGGTGATGTCACTGCTGTAATATATCATTATATGTGGGGAGTGGTGATGTCACTGCTGTAATATATCATTATATGTGAGGAGCGATGATGTCACTGCTGTAATATATCATTATATGTGGGGAGCGGTGATGTCACTGCTGTAATATATCATGTGAGGAGTGGTGATGTCACTGCTGTAATATATCATTATATGTGAGGAGTGGTGATGTCACTGCTGTAATATATCATTATATGTGAGGAGTGGTGATGTCACTGCTGTAATATATCATTATATGTGGGGAGTGGTGATGTCACTGCTGTAATATATCATTATATGTGAGGAGCGATGATGTCACTGCTGTAATATATCATTATATGTGGGGAGCGATGATGTCACTGCTGTAATATATCATTATATGTGAGGAGCTGTGATGTCACTGCTGTAATATATCATTATATGTGGGGAGCGGTGATGTCACTGCTGTAATATATCATTATATGTGAGGAGCGGTGATGTCACTGCTGTAATATATCATTATATGTGAGGAGCGGTGATGTCACTGCTGTAATATATCATTATATGTGAGGAGCGGTGATGTCACTGCTGTAATATATCATATGTGAGGAGCGGTGATGTCACTGCTGTAATATATCATTATATGTGAGGAGTGGTGATGTCACTGCTGTAATATATCATTATATGTGAGGAGTGGTGATGTCACTGCTGTAATATATCATTATATGTGGGGAGCGGTGATGTCACTGCTGTAATATATCAATATATGTGAGGAGCGGTGATGTCACTGCTGTAATATATCATTATATGTGAGGAGCGGTGATGTCACTGCTGTAATATATCATTATATGTGAGGAGCGGTGATGTCACTGCTGTAATATATCATTATATGTGAGGAGCGGTGATGTCACTGCTGTAATATATCATTATATGTGAGGAGCGGTGATGTCACTGCTGTAATATATCATTATATGTGGGGAGCGGTGATGTCACTGCTGTAATATATCATTATATGTGAGGAGCGGTGATGTCACTGCTGTAATATATCATTATATGTGGGGAGTGGTGATGTCACTGCTGTAATATATCATTATATGTGGGGAGCGGTGATGTCACTGCTGTAATATATCATTATATGTGAGGAGCGGTGATGTCACTGCTGTAATATATCATTATATGTGAGGAGCGGTGATGTCACTGCTGTAATATATCATTATATGTGAGGAGCGGTGATGTCACTGTGGTCATTTATCATTATATGTGGGGAGCGGTGATGTCACTGCTGTAATATATCTGTCACAACTCTGTTACTGGGTGTCCGTGTTCTAGGTGCTCCTTCCCTTTGCCTAATGCTAGGGGGCGCCCTAGCTCGTCCTGTTACCAGGATTACTTATGATGGTGAAAATGCCATGGCCACTTATCTTGCATTAGCTCCTGAACCCACCCTCAGTCTGAAGAGGAGAGTAGTAGTGTACCGTAAAACATCAACCAGCCTATTAATACGAATATTAAAATTGCAGCATGCTGCGTTTGTCACCGTATTGCGCAAATAAAACGTCAATGAAAGTCTATGGAAGCCCCAAAAATACGGATTACACACGGACCAGCAGTGTGACTTGCGAGGAATACGCAGCGGTGTTAGAGAGAAAAGCCGGTAATTCAGTGCGGTGTACAGTAAAATCACACTGACAGCTTACAGTAGAATAGGTAGAATAAATGTGTACACATAGAATAGGTATATATATATATATATATATATGTATATATATATATATATATGTCATTGAGACACATATATGTATATATATTATTACTTCATCCAGCGCGATATAGCAGAAAGCTGGTAATTCAATTACCGGCTTTTGCTTTCTCCTTCCTAAACCCGACATGATATGAGACCTGGTTTACATACAGTAAACCATCTCATATCCCCATTTTTTTTTTGCATATTCCACACTACTAATGTCAGTAGTGTGTCTATGCAAAATTTGGCTGTTCTAGCTAGTAAATTAAAGGGTTAAATGTAGGAAAAAATTGGCGTGGGCTCCCGCACAATTTTCTCCGCCAGAGTAGTAAAGCCAGTGACTGAGGGCAGATATTAATAGCCTGGAGAGGGTCCATGGTTATTGGCCCCCCCCTGGCTAAAAACATCTGCCCCCAGCCACCCCAGAAAAGGCACATCTGGAAGATGCGCCTATTCTGGCACTTGGCCACTCTCTTCCCATTCCCGTGTAGCGGTGGGATATGGGGTAATGAAGGGTTAATGTCACCTTGCTATTGTAAGGTGACATTAAGCCAAATTAATAATGGAGAGGCGTCAATTCTGACACCTATCCATTATTAATCCAATACTAGTAAAGGGTTAAAAAAAACACACACATTATTAAAAATTAATTTAATGAAAAAATCACAAAGGCTGTTGTATTAATTTATTCTACTCTCAATCCACTCACTGAAGACCCTCGATCTGTAAATAAAAAAAAAATAATAAACCAACAATATACATACCTTCCGAGGATCTGTCACGTCCAAAGATGTAAATCGATCTGAAGGGGTTAAAATATTCTGCAGCCACGAGCTTTGCTAATGCAACGTTGCTCATGTCTGCAAAACCGCGGAGAATGTAGGTAAAGTAGGTCATTGACCTATATTTAACTGCATTTGCGGTGAGGCGCCCTCTGCTGGCTGTTCCTAGATCGTGGGAACTTTCCTAGAAAGCTCCCTGGCTCAAGTTCATATGAGGACAACCAGCAGAGGGCGCCCTCTTATGATCTTGAGCCTGGGAGCTTTTTAGGAAAGTTCCCACGATCTAGGAACAGCCAGCAGAGGGCGCCTCACCGCAAATACAGGTAAATATAGGTCAATGACCTACTTTACCTACATTCTCCGGGGTTTTGCAGACATGAGCAACGTTGCATTAGCAAAGCTTGTGGCTGCAAAATATTTTAACCCCTTCAGATGGATTTACATCGTTGGACGTGACAGATCCTCGGAAGGTATGTATATTGTTGGTTTATTTTTTATTTTTTATTTACAGATCGAGGGTCTTCAGTAAGTGGATTGAGAGTAGAATAAATTAATACAACAACCTTTGTGATTTTTTCATTAAATTAATTTTTAATAATGTGTGTGTGGTTTTTTTTAACCCTTTACTAGTATTGGTGTTGTGAATTCTGTTGTCGAGCTCCCTCCTGTGGTCATGAATGGTACTTCGGTGAGTTCGGTCCGTGGGCTCCCTCTGGTGGCTGTGAGTGGAGCTGCTGCTTCTGAGGTTCCTTACACAGGTGACGTAGTTTATCCTTTGGTTGGCTTCTATATTTAACTCCACTCAGATCGTTTCTCCATGCCAGCTGTCAATGTTTTAGCATTGGTTCAGTTCGCTCCTGGATCTGTCTGGTGTTCTGTCTTCTCCTGCAGAAGCTAAGTTCCTGATTGTTATTATTGTTCTTGTTTCTTTGTCCAGCTGGTTATCTTGATTTTGTCTTGCTAGCTGGAAGCTCTGGGATGCAGGGTGGCACCCCCGCACCGTGAGTCGGTGCGGAGGACCCTTTTGCACACTCTGCGTGGTCTTTTGTAGGTTTTTGTGCTGACCGCAAAGATTCCTTTCCTATCCTCTGTCTATTTAGTAAGTCGTGCCTCCCTTTGCTGAAACCTATCTCATTTCTGCGTTTGTGACTTTCATCTTTACTCACAGTCATTACATGTGGGGGGCTGCCTATTCCTTTGGGGAATTTCTCTGAAGCAAGGTAGGCTTTATTTTCTTCTCTAGGGCTAGCTAGCTCTTAGGCTGTGACGAGGCGCCTAGGGAGCGTCAGGAGCGCTCCACGGCTATTTCTAGTGTGTGCTATAGGATTAGGGCTTGCGGTCAGCAGAGCTCCCACATCCCAGAGCTCGTCCTGTATGAGTTTAACTATCAGGTCGGGTGCTCCTAACCACCAGGTCATAACAGTACAGCTGGCCCAAAGTATTAATGCATCTCAATAGAGGGATAAGAGAAGTTCTGAGACCATTTTTTTTTCTTTGCACTGTGTTTTGTCTTTCTTTTCCCCTAGACCTTTGGGTGGTTCAGGACACAGGTGTAGATATGGACATTCAAGGTCTGTCCTCTTGTGTGGATCATCTCACTGCAAGGGTACAAAACATTCAAGATTTTGTGGTTCAGAATCCGATGTTAGAGCTTAGAATTCCTACTCCTGATTTATTTTCTGGAAATAGATCTAAGTTTCTGAATTTCAAAAATAATTGTAAACTGTTTCTAGCTTTGAAACCACGCTCCTCTGGTGACCCCGCTCAACAAGTAAAAATCATTATTTCTTTATTACGTGGTGACCCTCAAGACTGGGCATTTTCCCTTGCGCCAGGAGATCCTGCATTGCGTGATGTTGATGCGTTTTTTCTGGCGCTAGGATTGCTTTATGATTAACCAAATTCCGTGGATCAGGCAGAGAAAATCTTGCTGGCTTTGTGTCAGGGTCAGGATGAGGCGGAGGTGTACTGTCAGAAGTTTAGAAAGTGGTCTGTGCTCACTCAGTGGAATGAATGTGCCCTGGCGGCAATTTTCAGAAAGGGTCTTTCTGAAGCCCTTAAGGATGTCATGGTGGGATTTCCCACGCCTGCTGGTCTGAATCAGTCTATGTCATTGGCCATTCAGATCGATCGGCGCTTGCGTGAGCGCAAAGCTGTGCACCATTTGGCGGTGTTCTCTGAGAATAGGCCTGAGCCTATGCAGTGTGATAGAACTTTTACCAGAGCTGAACGGCAAGAACACAGACGTCGGAATGGACTGTGTTTTTACTGTGGTGACTCCACTCATGCTATCTCCGATTGTCCTAAGCGCACTAAGTGGTTCGCTAGGTCTGCCACCATTGGTACGGTACAGTCAAAATTTCTTTTGTCCGTTACTCTGATTTGCTCTCTGTCGTCATATTCTGTTATGGCATTTGTGGATTCAGGCGCTGCCCTGAATTTGATGTACTTGGAGTTTGCCAGGCGCTGTGGTTTTTCCTTGGAGCCCTTGCAGCATCCTATTCCATTGAGAGGAATTGATGCTACGCCTTTGGCCAAGAATAAACCTCAATACTGGACGCAATTGACCATGTGCATGGCTCCTGCACATCAGGAGGATATTCACTTTTTGGTGTTGCATAATCTGCATGATGTGGTCGTTTTGGGGTTGCCATGGCTACAGGTCCATAATCCAGTGTTGGATTGGAATCTATGTCTGTGTCCAGCTGGGGTTGTCAAGGGGTACATAGTGATGTTCCATTGTTGTCAATTTCGCCTTCCACTCCTTCTGAAGTCCCTGAGTTTTTATCAGATTACCGGGATGTATTTGAGGAGCCCAAATCCGGTGCCCTACCTCCTCATAGGGACTGCGATTGTGCTATTAATTTGATTCCCGGTAGTAAGTTTCCTAAGGGCTGACTGTTTAATCTATCTGTGCCAGAGCACGCTGCTATGCGGAGTTATATAAAGGAATCCTTGGAGAAGGGTCATATTCGCCCGTCGTCGTCACCATTGGGAGCAGGGTTCTTTTTTGTGGCCAAGAAGGATGGCTCTTTAAGACCTTGTATTGATTACCGCCTTCTTAATAAGATCACAGTCAAATTTCGGTATCCTTTGCCGCTGATGTCTGATCTGTTTGCTCGAATTAAGGGGGCTAGTTGGTTCACCAAGATAGATCTTCGAGGGGCGTATAATCTGGTGCGAATTAAACAGGGCGATGAATGGAAAACAGCATTTAATACGCCCGAGGGCCATTTTGAGTACCTGGTTATGCCATTCGGGCTTTCTAATGCTCCATCTGTGTTTCAGTCCTTTATGCATGACATCTTCCGAGAGTACCTGGATAGATTCATGATTGTATATTTGGATGACATTTTGGTCTTTTCGGATGATTGGGAGTCTCATGTGAAGCAGGTCAGAATGGTGTTCCAGTTTCTTCGTGCTAATTCCTTGTTTGTGAAGGGGTCTAAGTGTCTCTTTGGAGTTCAGAAGGTTTCATTTTTGGGTTTCATTTTTTCCCCTTCTACTATCGAGATGGACCCTGTTAAGGTCCAGGCCATTTATGATTGGACTCAGCCGACATCTGTGAAGAGCCTACAGAAGTTCCTGGGCTTTGCTAATTTTTACCGTCGCTTCATCGCTAATTTTTCTAGTGTTGCTAAACCGTTGACTGATTTGACCAAGAAAGGTGCTGATGTGGTCAATTTGTCCTCTGTGGCTGTAGAGTCTTTTCAGGAGTTGAAGCGTCGTTTTTCTTCTGCCCCTGTGCTGTGCCAGCCAGATGTTTCGCTTCCGTTTCAGGTCGAGGTTGATGCTTCTGAGATTGGAGCAGGGGCTGTTTTGTCGCAAAAAAGTTCTGATGGCTCGGTGATGAAACCATGTGCCTTCTTTTCTAGAAAATTCTCGCCTGCTGAGCGCAATTATGATGTTGGCAATCGAGAGTTGTTGGCCATGAAATGGGCATTCGAGGAGTGGCGACATTGGCTTGAAGGAGCTAAACATCGCGTGCTGGTCTTGACGGATCACAAGAATTTGACTTATCTCGAGTCTGCCAAACGGTTGAATCCTAGACAGGCTCGATGGTCGCTCTTTTTCTCCCGTTTTGATTTTGTGGTTTCATACCTTCCGGGATCTAAGAATGTGAAGGCTGATGCCCTGTCAAGGAGTTTTGTGCCTGACTCTCCGGGTGTTCCGGAGCCGGCGGGTATTCTTAAAGAGGGGGTAATTTTGTCTGCCATCTCCCCTGATTTGCGGCGCTTGCTGCAGAAGTTTCAGGCTGATAGACCTGACCGTTGTCCTACGGAGAAACTGTTTGTCCCTGATAGATGGACTAGTAGAGTTATCTCTGAGGTTCATTGTTCGGTGTTGGCTGGTCATCCTGGAATCTTTGGTACCAGAGATTTGGTTGCTAGATCCTTTTGGTGGCCTTCTTTGTCACGGGATGTGCGTTCTTTTGTGCAGTCCTGTGGGACTTGTGCTCGGGCTAAGCACTGCTGTTCTCGTGCCAGTGGGTTGCTTTTGCCCTTGCCGGTCCCGAAGAGGCCCTGGACGCATATTTCCATGGATTTTATTTCTGATCTCCCTGTTTCTCAAAGGATGTCGGTCATTTGGGTGGTTTATGATCGCTTCTCTAAGATGGTCCATTTGGTACCCTTGTCTAAATTGCCTTCCTCCTCTGATTTGGTGCCATTGTTTTTCCAGCATGTGGTTCGTTTGCATGGCATTCCGGAGAACATCGTCTCGGACAGGGGTTCCCAGTTTGTTTCAAGGTTTTGGCGGTCCTTTTGTGCTAAGATGGACATTGATTTGTCTTTTTCTTCGGCTTTCCATCCTCAGACTAATGGCCAAACCGAACGAACTAATCAGACTTTGGAGACATATCTGAGATGCTTTGTTTCTGCTGATCAGGATGATTGGGTGTCCTTTTTGCCTTTGGCTGAGTTCGCCCTTAATAATCGGGCCAGCTCGGCTACTTTGGTTTCTCCTTTTTTCTGCAATTCTGGTTTCCATCCTCATTTCTCTTCAGGGCAGGTTGAGCCTTCGGACTGTCCTGGTGTGGATACTGTGGAGGACAGGTTGCAGCAGATTTGGACTCATGTGGTGGAGAATTTGACATTGTCCCAGGAGAAGGCTCAACGTTTCGCTAACCGCCGGCGCTGTGTTGGTCCCCGACTTCGGGTTGGGGATTTGGTTTGGTTGTCATCTCGTCATGTTCCTATGAAGGTTTCCTCTCCTAAGTTTAAGCCTCGTTTCATTGGGCCATATAAGATTTCTGAAATTCTTAATCCTGTGTCATTTCGTTTGGACCTTCCAGCTTCTTTTGCCATCCATAATGTGTTCCATAGGTCGTTGTTGCGGAGATACGTGGCGCCTATGGTTCCCTCTGTTGATCCTCCTGCCCCGGTGTTGGTCGAGGGGGAGTTGGAGTATGTGGTGGAAAAGATCTTGGATTCTCGTGTTTCGAGACGTAAACTCCAGTACCTGGTCAAGTGGAAGGGTTATGGTCAGGAGGATAATTCCTGGGTTTTTGCCTCTGATGTTCATGCTGCCGATCTAGTTCGTGCCTTTCATTTGGCTCATCCTGATCGGCCTGGGGGCTCTGGTGAGGGTTCGGTGACCCCTCCTCAAGGGGGGGGGTACTGTTGTAAATTCTGTTGTCGAGCTCCCTCCTGTGGTCATGAATGGTACTTCGGTGAGTTCGGTCCGTGGGCTCCCTCTGGTGGCTGTGAGTGGAGCTGCTGCTTCTGAGGTTCCTTACACAGGTGATGTGGTTTATCCTTTGGTTGGCTTCTCTATTTAACTCCACTCAGATCGTTTCTCCATGCCAGCTGTCAATGTTTTAGCATTGGTTCAGTTCGCTCCTGGATCTGTCTGGTGTCCTGTCTTCTCCTGCAGAAGCTAAGTTCCTGATTGTTATTATTGTTCTTGTTTCTTTGTCCAGCTGGTTATCTTGATTTTGTCTTGCTAGCTGGAAGCTCTGGGATGCAGGGTGGGACCCCCGCACCGTGAGTCGGTGCGGAGGACCCTTTTGCACACTCTGCGTGGTCTTTTGTAGGTTTTTGTGCTGACTGCAAAGATTCCTTTCCTATTCTCTGTCTATTTAGTAAGTCGTGCCTCCCTTCGCTGAAACCTATCTCATTTCTGCGTTTGTGATTTTCATCTTTACTCACAGTCATTATATGTGGGGGGCTGCCTATTCCTTTGGGGAATTTCTCTGAGGCAAGGTAGGCTTTATTTTCTTCTCTAGGGCTAGCTAGCTCTTAGGCTGTGACGAGGCGCCTAGGGAGCGTCAGGAGCGCTCCACGGCTATTTCTAGTGTGTGTGCGATAGGATTAGGGCTTGCGGTCAGCAGAGCTCCCACATCCCAGAGCTCGTCCTGTATGAGTTTAACTATCAGGTCGGGTGCTCCTAACCACCAGGTCATAACATATTGGATTAATAATGGATAGGTGTCAGAATTGACGCCTCTCCATTATTAATTTGGCTTAATGTCACCTTACAATAGCAAGGTGACATTAACCCTTCATTACCCCATATCCCACCGCTACACGGGAATGGGAAGAGAGTGGCCAAGTGCCAGAATAGGCGCATCTTCCAGATGTGCCTTTTCTGGGGTGGCTGGGGGCAGATGTTTTTAGCCAGAGGGGGGGGGGGGGGCAATAACCATGGACCCTCTCCAGGCTATTAATATCTGCCCTCAGTCACTGGCTTTACTACTCTGGCGGAGAAAATTGTGCGGGAGCCCACGCCAATTTTTTCCGCCATTTAACCCTTTAATTTACTAGCTAGAACGGCCAAATTTTGCATAGAAACACTACTGACATTAGTAGTGTGGAATATGCAAAAAAATGGGGATATGAGATGGTTTACTGTATGTAAACCAGGTCTCATATCATGTCGGGTTTAGGAAGGAGAAAGCAAAAGCCGGTAATTGAATTACCGGCTTTCTGCTATATCGCGCTGGATGAAATATTAATATATACGGTGGGGCAAAAAAGTATTTAGTCAGTCAGCAATAGTGCAAGTTCCACCACTTAAAAAGATGAGAGGCGTCTGTAATTTACATCATAGGTAGACCTCAACTATGGGAGACAAACTGAGAAAAAAAAATCCAGAAAATCACATTGTCTGTTTTTTTATCATTTTTTTTGCATATTATGGTGGAAAATAAGTATTTGGTCAGAAACAAACAATCAAGATTTCTGGCTCTCACAGACCTGTAACTTCTTCTTTAAGAGTCTCCTCTGTCCTCCACTCATTACCTGTAGTAATGGCACCTGTTTAAACTTGTTATCAGTATAAAAAGACACCTGTGCACACCCTCAAACAGTGTGACTCCAAACTCCACTATGGTGAAGACCAAAGAGCTGTCAAACGACACCAGAAACAAAATTGTAGCCCTGCACCAGGCTGGGAAGACTGAATCTGCAATAGCCAACCAGCTTGGAGTGAAGAAATCAACAGTGGAGCAATAATTAGAAAATGGAAGACATACAAGACCACTGATAATCTCCCTCGATCTGGGGCTCCACGCAAAATCCCACCCCGTGGGGTCAGAATGATCACAAGAACGGTGAGCAAAAATCCCAGAACCACGCGGCGGGACCTAGTGAATGAACTGCAGAGAGCTGGGACCAATGTAACAAGGCCTACCATAAGTAACACACTACGCCACCATGGACTCAGATCCTGCAGTGCCAGACGTGTCCCACTGCTCAAGCCAGTACATGTCCGGGCCCGTCTGAAGTTTGCTAGAGAGCATTTGGATGATCCAGAGGAGTTTTGGGAGAATGTCCTATGGTCTGATGAAACCAAACTGGAACTGTTTGGTAGAAACACAACTTGTCGTGTTTGGAGGAAAAAGAATACTGAGTTGCATCCATCAAACACCATACCTACTGTAAAGCATGGTGGTGGAAACATCATGCTTTAGGGCTGTTTCTCTGCAAAGGGGCCAGGACGACTGATCCGGGTACATGAAAGAATGAATGGGGCCATGTATCGTGAGATTTTGAGTGCAAACCTCCTTCCACCAGCAAGGGCATTGAAGATGAAACTTGGCTGGGTCTTTCAACATGACAATGATCCAAAGCACACCGCCAGGGCAACGAAGGAGTGGCTTCGTAAGAAGCATTTCAAGGTCCTGGAGTGGCCTAGCCAGTCTCCAGATCTCAACCCTATAGAAAACCTTTGAAGGGAGTTGAAAGTCCGTGTTGCCAAGCGAAAAGCCAAAAACATCACTGCTCTAGAGGAGATCTGCATGGAGGAATGGGCCAACATACCAACAACAGTGTGTGGCAACCTTGTGAAGACTTACAGAAAACGTTTGACCTCTGTCATTGCCAACAAAGGATATATTACAAAGTATTGAGATGAAATTTTGTTTCTGACCAAATACTTATTTTCCACCATAATATGCAAATAAAATGTTAAAAAAACAGACAATGTGATTTTATGGATTTTTTTTTCTCAGTTTGTCTCCCATAGTTGAGGTCTACCTATGATGTAAATTACAGACGCCTCTCATCTTTTTAAGTGGTGGAACTTGCACTTTTGCTGACTGACTAAATACTTTTTTGCCCCACTGTATACATATATGTGTCTACTGACATATATATATATATATATATATATATATATATATATATATATATAGACAGTATATATGTTTTTTTTTTTTTAACACATGGATCCCTTGTATAGCCGTATGTCGGTTTTGCAAGCCTGCGATAAAAACACGCAGTACGGATGACATACGGATTACATACGGAGGATGCCATGCGCAAAAAACGCTGAAACACCCTGCCTACGGAGGAGCTACGGACCACTATTTTGGGGACTTTTCAGCGTATTACGGCCGTAAAAAACGGACCGTATTTTCATACGCTGAGTGTGAAGCCGGCCTTACTCTCAGCTTTTTCAGCATGCTATGCAGGCTCTATTAGGAGCTAATGGGAGTGGTTGGCATTCACAGGGATGTATAATGTGCTTCCAAATTTAACCATTTGTGCTACCAGCATACAGATAGGCTTTAAACTTATTGCTACTGCTCTGATATTTTTACAAATTTATTATGCTACTTTGATTTGGTATTCTTTGCTATATTGTGCTGGCCCAATTGTGCAGGCGGGACCTACCGGTACTCACTTATTTGGAATTTTTGTCATGTACCTCATATTGTTATAAACATCACTGATTGCTCCAAGAACTGTATGCACTGGCACACTAACAGTTCTAGTTTTATGTATATGGATATTTAATAAAAGTTTTGTGTACGTTTGTATATTATGAGCTTCTGACTCGTTTTTTCTCCTGTATTATTATATATATTTGAGTCGCTCTGCCCTTTATAATATGCAATTTAGCATTAATGCTACTTCATGCATGGTATTTTTGTAGGAAGAATGTCTTTGGGATTATTTTTCAAATTAATACGAATAGGGGTAGCAAACAATACCAAACATACAAATATACATACAGTTGTGCTCAAAAGTTTACATACCCCAGCAGGATTTTTGCTTTCTTGGCTTTTTTTCAGAGAATATTAATGATAACACTAAAACTTTTTCTCCACTCATAGTTAGTGGTTGGGTGAAGTCATTTATTGTTAAACTACTGTGTTTTCTCTGTTTAAATCATAATGACAACCCAAAACATCCAAATGACTCTGATCAAAAGTTCACATACCCTGGTGATTTTGGCCTGATAACATGCACAGATGTTGACACAAATGGGCCTGAATGGCTACTAAAGGTAACCTGTGACCTGTTTGCTTGTAATCAGTGTGTGTGCATAAAAGCTGAGTGAGTTTCTGGGATCCAGACAGACTCTTACATCTTTCATCCAGCAACTGATGTTTCTGGATTGTGAGTGATGAGGAAAGCAAAAGAATTGTCAACGGATCTATGGGAAAAGGTAACTGAACTGCATAAAACAGGAAAGGGATACAAAAAGATATCCAAGGAATTGATAATGCCAGTCAGCAGCGTTCAAACTGTGATTAACAAATGGAAAATCAGGGGCTCTGTGAAAACTGCCGGTAAAATTGTTCGGGATGGAAAAAAACACAAATAACATCAGCTGAAAACTAGCGGTGTGGCTGTTTCGAAATGCACAATAAGGAGGCACTTGAAGAAAAATGGGCTGTCATTGATATTAGAGGGGACAATACACGGTATTAAGAAATGGGGGTATGTGAATGTTTGATAAGGGTCATTTGGATGTTTTGGGTTGTCATTATGATTTAATAAGAGAAAACACAGTAGTTTGACAATAAATGGCTTCACCCAACCACTAACCATGAGTAGAGAAAAAGTTTTGGTGTTATCATTCATATTCTCTGAAAAAAAGCCAAGAAAGCAAAAATTCTGCCGGGGTATGTAAACTTTTGAGCACAACTGTACATGTAACACATGCAGCGGGGAGTGGGGTTAAAGGGACACTGTCACCCCCTCCAGCCGTAAAAGAGCCACCTTGTGCAGCAGTAAAGCTGCATTCTACCAAGGTGGCTCTTTTAGTTTTTGTTGCTGTTATTCCCAAAATAAAGGTATTTATAATTTTGCCCAAATACCTTTCCTTAGACCTGGAGGCAGGTCTGAACCCCCCTCTTTAAAGCGCCCAACTGCCATCAGTCATATCTTCTGGGGCGCTGGTCGCCGCCCCCTCAGTGCTGTTTTTCTCTGAAATCCAGCGCTTGCGCTGTTCTCTTCTGCATGGGGCAGGCGCATTGAGCATTGGCCGTCTGACCTCACCTGCTGGGTTGCAGACTGCGCATGTGCGGGCAGTGCGGCCACACAGCTACTGAATCCCAGCCCCGCAGTGTGTTATGCATTATGCACAGTGCGGGGCTGGGATTCAGTAGCTGGGTGGCCGCCCTGCCCGCACAGGTGCAGTCTGCAACCCACCAAAATTACACTATTACCTGCCGACACGGGTAGGTCTACTGGGAATCGCCAATGGTTGGAGAGATCCAGACGGACAAGTATGAGAAGTTTTAGAACGCGTATAGACACTGCAGGCGGTCAAATACCCCCGGACATCCTGATGTACCCCTTACCACCAAAAACGCAGAGTAAGAAGATCTGTGGTGGCTTTATTACCGGGACATCCAACCATGACCGAATAATGATGTTCACTAAGAACTTTCAGATGGAGATTCACAGGTACAAACAGTTTACTCAATAGACAGGCAGCAGGGTCGTCCTCCTGAGCGTGAACAACTTTTTTCAAGATTGGAGCATATATAAGCAATGACCACCCCTTTTTGTAGTATAGGAACCAGTTCACAATTATCTCAACCCCCAGGAGAACAACGAGCTAAGACATCCACCTTAATGTTCCCCTACCTTTATGTAACAAAAAAGTTAAACCTGGTGAAGAAAGATGCCCATCTTGCCTATCGAAGCAATAGATGTTTCGCAGACTCTAGATATACGAGATTCTAGTGATCCATGATTACCATAATCGAATGAACTACCCCGACGCGACTCTTCAAAGGTCATTTGATTGCCAAGAGTTCCCTGTTACTGATATCAACATTTCTCTCCACAGATGACAGTTTTTTAGAAAAGTATGCACATGGACGCCATTTCCCAGGAGACGCACCCTGCGACAATACATCCTCCACCCCCACTTCAGAGACGCCAACTTCTACAATAAAAAAGCTGATGTCAGGCTGTATGAGAATCGGCACAAATTAAAACACTCCTTCAAGATATCAAATGCCTTCCTGGCCGGACTGGACCACTTGGAAAAGTCTGTCTCTCACCTCGTTATAGCCGTCAGAGGTTTGGCCACTACTGAAAAGTTTTTGATGAACTTACGGTAGTAGTTGGCAAAACCCCAAAACCTTTCTAACACCTTCAAATCCTCAAGACTTTCACTATCCAGTACCACCCGGAGTTTTGCCAAATCCATGCGAAAACCGGTGGACTATAACGCATATCCTAGAAAAGGGATCTCCTCAACCAAGAACATACAATTCTCAGGTTTGACAAATAATTTATTGTCTCTGAGTATCTGTAAGATCTGCCTGACATAAATTAATATTTCATCAAGATAGATCACCACAAATCTACCTACCAGTTGACTAAAGATGTCATTTACAAAGTGCTGAAAGACGGCAGGAGCATTCTTCAGCCCAAATGGCATCACAAGGTTCTCATAGTGTCCCTCAGGCATATTGAAAGCTGGTTTCCACTCATCCCCCTCTTTAATACGAATGAGGTTATATGCCTCCCTGAGATCCAGCTTAGAAAAACATTTACCTCCTACAATCTGATTTAAGAGATCCGGTATGAGAGGTAGCAGATGCGGAAAGCAATGTCTGACTTTCATTTGTTCATTTTCATCGATTTTTTTTTTTTTTTTTTAATTTTTAAATTTATTATTACTTTTGTCAGATTCAAGTTATTTCTGTGACCATTGTGGGTTTTTCTGTCATTAAACAAGGGGTACCAACAATTTTGACCACGTGTGTTTGTAATTATATTTTATTTTTTTTAACTGTGAGCACAGGTGCTGGCTGATGAGACAAATTCTCTCATATGCGGTGTTAGGGATGGCGGAACGCACCGAATATATTTATTAAGTGGAATTGGTGCGTTCGCAACCCGGGATCCACCGTGCAGGAAAGAACCTGCTGCTAAATAAATGGCGGCACTATATGGCGGTATAAACCCGCTCTGTTAGCTTCACAGAGCAGCCGAGAAGGCAAAGCTCTGTGTCCTGTTAGACTTTCACAGAGGCACAGGCCAGCTACCCAAATGTGAGCAGTCAGTGGTCATGCATGCACACTAAACTCCTCGCTGGAGGTACCAGCATTCTAGGGGCTTATTTCAGCCGTGTCCCTGAACACACTTAAACACAATCTCCTCACCGGAGGTGCCAGCATTCTAGGGGCTTATTTCAGCCGGGTCCCTGAACACATTCAAACACATGACCACACTGGCGCAAAGCACATAACATAAGAGGATACTAGCGCATGGCCGTGCGGCCATGCGAGCCTTAAATAGCTGCAGCACGTACAGGACCTTTCAAAGAAGGACCAATGGAATTGCTGCAGTACCTGAGCATATGACCCTAGATCTCCACTGAGAGATCTTGCCCTGGGCATGCTCAGTGTGCAAAGCAGAACTTAGTCCTAGAACCTGCAGGACCTTCCGTGAGAAGGACCAATAGAAGTCGCTGCAGTACCTGAGCATGTGACCCTAGATCTCCACTGAGAGATCTTGCCCTGGGCATGCTCAGTGTGTGCAAAGTAGGACTTAGTCCCAGAAAAGCCTGCTCGCCACAGATCAGTGCAGGGTACAACAGCAGAGCCAGGAGAGGCAGCAGTAACCCTTTGCACAGAATCAGTCTCAGTAAGACGCTGGGAGCGACGTCTCCACTGAGCAGGCTCCACTGCGGCCGATGAAGAATGGGAGACCGCAGCAGACATGGATCGAGATTCCCCCTGTGCAGCAGAGGAAACTCGACTCCTAATATGCGGCTCCTGCCATTACTGTTCTCAGTGACAGCAGACGTAGCCTGATGAGAGCAGTAGTCTCATCAGTCCATGCTTGTTGACCTGCGGTAAGCTTTTTACTGCAGGTCACCGCTGTGGGACACAGTATCTCTACGAGGTCACACTGACATCTGACAGCATGACCCCAGCAGCGCTCTGACTGACGGCCTTACCAGCAGTTGTGTTACCGTAGGTCACAGCTGCGGGGTCTCTCTGACAGTATGACCCTGCAGAGCTCTGATGGACGGTCTTACCGGCCATTGCTTTAACGCCGATAAGAACCACTGCTCCGGTGTTTCCCACTCAGATGACAGCATGGGAAACACCATAGGAAGCCGGTAAAAATGCAAACAAAAACGCAGCAAATCCGCAAACATTTTTATACCTGATTTTTTTTTGCTGCGGATTTGACTGACTCAATTGAAGTCAATAGGTGAAAAACGCTGCAGAAACACACAAAGAATTGACATGCTGCAGAAAAAAATGCACTGCAAATGCTCAAAGGAAATTTACTGATCATGTGCACAACACTTCAGGATTGTCATTGAATTAGCTTGCAACATAGTGTTTTTGGCCCATTTCCGCATGGAAAAAACTCTGTGAAAATGAATAAAAACTGCACTTTAGGCACACAGCCTGACCACGTAATATGAACAGGGGGAACGAAAAATACCAAACATACAAATATACAATCATAAACAACAGAGATAAACACTGGGGAGTGGAGGATGGGGTTAAACAAAAGTAGGAGAGGAAAGGGAATTATCACACACTTAAAACCTAGCAACAGTCACAGATAAACCCACCAAATGCCTTCTCCTATAAACCAACAACCCTAAAAAAAAATGCAGCATTAGCTTGCTCTGACAATGAGTGTTAGCCAGGGCCAAGATGATATAGGAGATGGGAGCTGCTAGCAGTGCACAGCTGGGAGCCTTAATACAGGAAAGCTTCCAGGAGCTCTCAACTGAGCACATTAACCCCTGCACTGCCAAAATAAATTTACACCATTTAATAAGAAGGTGAAGTGTTTCTAATCAGTGCAGGAGTAGGAGAAATCAGATTCTGCTGTCTTCTGGCTCCTCTCTGTCATGGTAACCCATGACAGTGTGGTTCATAGGAAAGTAGTGGTCTGTCACAGCCTCGGCCCGACCTCGTGTCCAGTTGTGGGCCCAGCCCGACCTCGTGTCCCTTTCTTTGATGACCTGACCCAACCTTGTGTCCCTCTGTGGGCTTAGCATGACCTCGAGTCCCTTTGCGGGTCGGCATGACCTTGAGTCCCTTTGCAGACCCGACACAATCCATTTTACAATGGACTGATGCAGACAGATCACTGATACAGTGTATAAAAGTACACACAAAGCATGAGAACACCAGCCATATTAATGAAGTATGTCCCCTACTTCCCCTCATTGACTGAACATATTCCAGTGCAATTGGATGAATATTTATTATTTAGGGTGTATATACATTACACAGGTGATAGGGCAGAGTTTGTGAACCTATAGACACTCTGCTGTATACATACAGATAGAAGGGAGAGTATTGGAGGGAGAGGATGCACAGAAGCAGTGAGCTCCAGTGAAACAGGGCCCTTCCACCCTCCTAACATGGTACAATAATTTTTATCTGTGTTATCAGGTCAGAGTCCAGAACCAGGAGTGTTAAGAATCCAAGGAAGTGAGATCAGAGGAAGTCAAGATTCTCTGCTGGACCTGCTCTGATTACAGGAAAATCTTAGAAAGCAAGGGCTATAGGAAGGCACCCCTCTGTGACAGGTCACATAAGAGAAACTTAGAAAGTAGTGGCCCACCCCTGGAAAGGTTTTACTTGAATCTCTTTTCTTTGTCCCTGAAAATGTTCCTGTATCTGGACTTTGACTTTTCAAGCGTCACACATACAGTGTAAACGACAGAACGCGGGAACACAGGTAAGACTATTGGATCGTTTTCATCTGATAAATCCTCTTGTGACTCCATTGTCCAGCATGTATCGGACATTTCGGGTCTCAATTGGCTATGATGAGAATGACGCACAGATTCATCCTGGCTCATTGCAAAAAAAGGAAAGTGAAACCAAATCTTACAGCACTGTCTCAAGCCAAGCTGTGGAAATTGTTCACCACCTATTAAAGAAGTTGTCTCATCCTGTTAAATGGGTAAAAAGAAGCAAATGACCTCTTACTAAATATTTTCTCTTTTCTCTCTAGTGCAGAGGGATTTTTACTGCTCATTGCCAAGACTACTAGCCTCCTCTGCAGTCTCCTGGGTAAGGCGCACAGGGCTCGCATCACCATATGCACACACCTTGCCGATTTTGGCAAAGATTTGCTGCAGATGAAACCCTATGTAATACCGTTTATCTTGCAGGGATTTCCCAAAGATCAGGAATGAGTGTTCTACAGCCCAGCGATGGTAAGGATTCCTTGTCCTTGTACTGCTTACACCCATGGTACAAGTGATCCCACAATAGACCAGTTCTCACATGTCAATGTCCTGACAGCGACTGACGGGATGTTGTTCTCACGTTGTGGTCACATGGCAGCCGCCATGTGGCCTAAACCATGCCGATGTTTAGATTGTCGCAGAGTACCGCCACTAAAACCAGGTTGATGAGTTACGGCTCTGATTTTGCAGCTAACTGACTGGGGGAGGATTTTTTGGTATTTCTGTAATGCATTGAGCAGGGTTGTTAGTTTGCAAATGTGGATTTTGCTTCCATGTCCCATGCGAATGTAGCCTGGGGGCGTGCAGTTTGGATAAATCTTATGTCCCACTTTAAAAAAAAAAAGGCCTAACATTTGGATTTTAGAATAATTCAACCAAAGAAGACAACTCTCTTCAGCCTCTTGTGATTTAGGAGAAATATGAAGGAATATACTCCATAAAATGTACATGTCTCCTTCATTTCCCAGATGATGAGATCCAGGAATTTCACTGGCAGCTGTGTCAGTATAAAGATCATGCTCTTCGAATGATATGCACGTATTTTCAGGACGATCTGCTCCATGTTGTGGAGATCTTCAATACTCGAACACTTCTGAGTGAGCTGAAGTTGAGAAATATCCCTGATGTTCAGGTGAGACATGAGCTGCCGCTGCTGTATACCAGTGTCCCCTATTAGAGCAGCAGTTTAGTCCACCCTGCTGTCTCCGAGAGGCTGAATTTCTACTTCACTAAATCTTCATCAAATATACAGTAATCTAAATAATATCCCAAAAAGTATGTAATTTAGTTACACTCATTCCCATGTATTAGGAGGCCATTAGTTCCTAGGGAATAATCTGAAAGTAAAGTCAGCCACACAGACGAGAGCAAGGTCTATCCCAGCATTGAGGAGTTTTTATTAGGGACATTCCTCTGTCTTTGGATTATCTTCTCTGTAAAGGATCTAATTTTAAAGTCCAAGTACCAAATCCTTCTCTTCCTGAACATCAGCGGTCAGGAGGCCCCCATACACAACACATGGCCGGCTAGTCACACTGAAGTCTGCGGATCTGGCTGACTGTAGTCTAATGTTCAGTAGCATATAAAAGTTTGGGCACCCCTGGTCAAAATTACTGTTATTGTGAGCAGTTAATACAGTTAAAGATGAAATGATCTCTAAAAGAACTAAAATGAAAAGAAGACACATTTCCTTTGCATTTTAGGCAAAAACTAGTAATTTTTTACATTTAAAAAAATTACAAACAGGAAAATGGGTCGATGCAAAAGTTTGAGTACCCTTGAAGATTTATGTGATCAGATAACTTTGACCAAGGTTTCAGACCTTAATTAGCCTGTTAGGGTTATGGCTTGTTCACTTACATAGTTAGGAAAGGCTAGGTGATGCAGATTTCCCAGCTTTATAAAAACCAAGTGGAGCGCCCCGTCAAGGCAAGAGGGATACTCGGTATCGGGTCCTGTGTTCACAGGAGGATGTCACGGTGGCTTTGACCCAGTCCGTGTCCCTGGGACGTCCGTATAAAAGGGGAAGGTCTTTAAAGGGATTCGGTCAGGGTGACCGACGCTGCTTTAAGGGGGTCCGCTGGGGTGATGTTATGGAAGCTAGATGGTATACCTTCCCACAGGTGAAGTATATCCCCAGGGCTTCCCAGTGTGTAGATGGTAGAATGGTGAGAGGTGCAGTGAAGAACGAGGACACAAGGGTGCAGTCTCTTTACCTGGTTTACTGAAGTCTTCAGCAGCCTCAGTCCAGAGCACCAGATCACAGGGCAGGCAGAGTCCAGCCGGTTTGGAGGCAAGTCCAGAGTCCCCTTGTCCAGGTGGAAATCAATAGCCTTCCCTTGCGCTGTAGTGGTGTAGTCCCTTACTGCATAAGCTTCAAATAAGGGCCTCACAGATGTGGTGTCTCTCTCTCTCTGTCTCCCTTGTCGGATAGGACAAAACCCGTATGACTGGTGGCTTGAGGCGGTTTATAGGGACTCTAGCACACCCCGGCCTCTGAGGGGTGCCACCATGCCTCCTGGGTGTAGGTGCGGACAGGTAACGTGCAAATAGCTGTCCTGACGGTCTCTGAAGTAAGGTGTAGAGGTCCTTACTACCTCGGTGTTATGGCTACCGGTTATCTGCGCCTCAGAAGGAGGCAGCCTGCTCGGGGCTGGTCCTCTTCTGGCATCCTCTCCTGTGCTTTGCTTTCCTTCACGCTCGCTGCAATCAATTCTGCTTTCAAAATGTCTCTTTCTTGGAGCTGCAGCTCTTAGGGCATGCACAGCTCCGTGAACCCTCTATCATCCTCAGACGGCTGTCTGGAACTGACTGTGTCAGGAACTGACTCCTGTCTGGAACGAACTGTGTCAGGAACTGACTCCTGTCTGGAACTAACTAACTTTCCCTACAGACTACCAGTAATATATATATGGGGAGTCACCTAGTAAATAGGATCAAAAGCTACCCCTGGTGATGCAGAGTAGCATCACTCTCCCCAGGAGGAAAGCAATACCACTGTGACGACCAGGACCCTGGGGCGCCACACAAGCCTCCTCTAACCTTGTGCCAAATTTTTAAAATCTAAAACGTGATTTTTTTTGTTATTGCCTAAAATACAAAGGAAACGTGTCAGCTTTAACGTTAGGCCTTTTTAGAGATAATTTCATCCTCAACTTGCTTAACAGTTCACAATAACAGTCATTTTTACCAGAGGTGCCCAAACTTTTATATGGAACTGTATATGGGGGTCTTGACTTCACAGCTATGTCTCAGGAACAGCAGATTATAAGGAAGACAGGCATGATATACAGTAACTGTGTTTAGCTATCGTTTTGCCTTGTATAATGCCCTTTATGTGTTACCTTTCTTCTGATCTAGAAATACCAGGATCTTGAAACTGACACAAAGACATTGGCCCGGACTTTACTGCAGGATATTTTTCACCTAGGGAGAGAAGCCGTGATCGGATTGTGGGTCAGTCTTTATGTCTTACGAAGGAGTAATTATTTCCTCGTCCTGAACGCTGTACTAAAGGAGCTCTGTGAGAGAGGTAACGTTGTGCTTGATGTGTCAGCCATGAAATATGGGTTTGCAGTTTTGCTCAAAAGTTTACATACCCCGGCAGAGTTTTTGCTTTCTTGGCCTTTTTTCAGAGAATATGAATGATAACACCACAGCTTTTTCTCTACTCATGGTTAGTGGTTGAGTGAAGTCATTTATTGTCAAACTGTGTTTTCTCTTTTTAAAGGGAACCTGTCACCCCGTTTTTTGAGATTGAGCTATAAATACTGTTAAATAGGGCCTGCGCTGTGCGTTACTATAGTGTATGTAGTGTACCCTGATTCCCCATGTATGCTGAGAAATACATTACCAAAGTCGCCGTTTTCGCCTGTCAATCAGGCTGGTCTGGTCAGGTGGGCGTGTTCACAGCACTCTTTTCTTCCCCAGCTTTCCGTTGGTGGCGTAGTGGTGTGCGCATGTCCAGAGTTCCGACTTCCCTGCGCCCACGTGAAGACACAGCGCGCGATCTGCGCTGTAATCCCTTGCATCGGTGGGGGCGGCCATCTTCCTGGGGCCGCGCGTGCGCAGATGGAGTGCTCTGCTGCACGGGGCTTCAGGAAAATGGCCGCGGGATGCCGCGCGTGCGCATTAGAGATCGCGGCGGCCTTTTTCCAAAAGCCGAGATCGTGCTGCAGTAATCTTTCCTTCAATTTTGATCAAGTTTCCTGTGCCTTTGTAGCTCACATATCCCCAAAACATCAGCGATCCACCTCCGTGCTTTACAGTAGGAATGGTATTCCTTTCATCATAGGCCTTATTGACCTCTCTCCAAATGTAACGTTTATGGTTGCGGCTAAAAAGTTCAATTTTGGTCTCATCACTCCAAATTACCTTGTTCCAGAAGTTTTGAGGCTTGTCTCTGTGCTGTTTTGCGTATTGTAGGAGAGATACTTTGTGGCATTTGCGCAGTAATGGCTTTCTTCTGGCAACTCGACTATGCAGCCCATTTTTCTTCAAGTGCCTCCTTATTGTGCATCTTAACCCCTTCAAGTCGCGGCCCTTTTTCGTTTTTGCGTTTTCATTTTTCACTCCCCTCCTTCCCAGAGCCATAACTTTTTTATTTTTCCGTCAATATGGTCATGTGAGGGCTTATTTTTTGCGGGACGAGTTGTACTTTTGAACGACACCATTGGTTTTACCATGTCTTTTACTAGAAAACGGGAAAAAAATTCCAAGTGCGGTGAAATTGCAAAAAAAGTGCAATCCCACACTTGTTTTTTGATTGGCTTTTTTGCTAGGTTCATTAAATGCTAAAACTAACTAGCCATTGTGATTCTCTAGGTCGTTACGAGTTCATAGACATCTAACATGTCTAGGTTATTTTTTATCCAAGTGGTGAAAAAAAATTCAAAACTTTGCTTAAAAAAAAAAAGTGCCATTTTCCGATACCCGAAGCGTCTCCATTTTTCGTGATCTGGGGTCGGATGAGGGCTTATTTTTTGCGTGCTGAGCTGACGTTTTTAATGATACCATTTTGGTGCAGATATGTTCTTTTGATCGCCCGTTATTGCATTTTAATGCAATGTTGCGGCGACCAAAAAAACGTAATTCTGGCGTTTCGGATTTTTTTCTCGCTACGCTGTTTAGCAATCAGGTTAATGCTTTTTTTATTGATAGATCGGGTGATTCTGAACGCGGCGATACCAAATACGTGTAGGTTTTTTTTTTTTTTTAATTGTTTCATTTAGGATTGGGCGAAAGGGGGGTGATTTAAACTTTTATGTTTTTTATATTTTTTTCATATTTTTAAAAACATTTTTTTTTACTTGTGCCATGCTTCAATAGCCTCCATGGGAGGCTAGAAGCTGGCATAGCCTGATCGGCTCTGCTACATAGCAGCGATCATCAGATCGCTGCTATGTAGCTGAAATGCAGGTGTGCTGTGAGCGCCGACCACAGGGGGGCGCTCACAGCAGGCCGGCATCAGTAACCATAGAGGTCTCAAGGACCTCTATGGTTACCTTCCTGATGCATCGCCGACCCCCGATCATGTGACGGGGGTCGGCGATGACATCATTTCTGGCCACCCGGCCAGAAGCGCCGGTTAAATGCCGCTATCTGCGCTTGACAGCGGCATTTAACAGGTTAATAGCGGCGGGTGAATAGCGATTTCACCCGCCGCTATTGCGCGCACATGTCAGCTGTACAAAACAGCTGACATGTCGCGACTTTGATGTGGGCTCACCGCCGGAGCCCACATCAAAGGGCTGCTGCCGAGAAGCTTCCCTGCACTGTGTCAGCGCCGGCAGTAACAGCGGTGACGTCACCGCTGTGCTCTGCTTTACGGCAGACAGTCAGTGCAGGGAAGCTCTCGGCCGGAGCACGTGCATTAGCAGCGCTCCTGCCGAAAGCAGTTTTAACCATGTGGACGCCGGGGGACATGACAGACATCGGAATGTGAGTATGTAGTGTTTTTTTTTTTTTTACTTTTACAATGGTAACCAGGGTAAATATCGCGTTACTAAGCGCGGCCCTGCACTTAGTAACCCGATGTTTACCCTGGTTACAAGTGAACACATCGCTAGATCGGCGTCACACACGCCGATCTAGCGATGACAGCGGGGTGATCAGCGACCAAAAAAAGGTCCTGATCATTCCCCACGACCAACGATGTCCCAGCAGGGGCCTGATCATTGGTCGCTGTCACACCTAACGAGATTGTTAGCGGGATCGTTGCTACGTCACAAAAAGTGTGACGTTGTAACGATATCCTTAACGATATCGTTATGTGTGAAGGTACCTTTAGAAAGGATTAGTCTCAACATCATTAATAGTTCAAAGTTCTTCAGAAGGGAGGGATTTTTGTTTATCTTTTTTGTATAAATCAAGTTTATTGAAGCAAATAAACAATACAAAGATGGAATAAAGTTGGAACATTATCAATCAAAACAATAGGGCACAACCTACATTTCTGGCGTGAAGGCAATGTGCCAACGATTTCCAGGTTTTATTGGCCAATGCCAGTATTATCACTTTTCAGTGTAATAATGGTAGCTTTTATTATTGCAATAAGTAAACATCAGAGAAGCTATTCATAACTCAAGATACTAAGTTACTTATGTTAATAGAAAACATCACAAAGAAGAAAAGGCAATTAGAGAGAAGGCAAGGTAATGAAAAGAAGAGAGAGGGGAGAAAGAAAGGAATGTAGATAAGGGTAAGAGAGTGTGTTGAGTACAGGAGACCTGGTCTCCCTCCCTCGGGCGGACCCCAATCCCCAACCACTGGTGGAGAAGATAATAAATTGTTAATATTGGTTTCATACCATGGAAGCAGGTGGAAATAGAAGAACAGTGTTTATATTGTAAAAAGCATCTGGAGCTGTTTCGAATGCGGGTTAGGATCTAGATAGCCACAAGTCCAATTCTGGGGTTTCTCTGAATACAATCCAGGGAGCCCAAGTATTGTAACATTTTTCGGGGTCCCCAGTGGTCTGGTTTATCAGTTGATCCATTCTATAAATGTCGTTAAGTTCCGCAACAAATTCAGAACATGAAGGGAATCTGTCCTGTTTCCAATATCGGGAGATCAAGTTCCTGGTGGCCGTGAGGAAATGTCTGAGTAGATTCCTCTTGAACCCAGAAATCAACAAGTCACACAAGGACAAGAGGGCTAATTCTACTGTGGGTCGTGCTTTGCGGATAGATAGTTTATTATAAAGATCAAAAATTGACATCCACAGTTTCTTTATGGGTGGACAGTCCCACCAGATATGGACATATGTCCCCTTTTCCTCTGCGCATCTCCAACATGTATCTGGGATCACCGGGAACATAGTATGTACCTGGGAAGGGCATCTATACCACCTCGACAAAATCTTGTAGCTCCTCTCCTGTGACACAGAGGACAACGAGGTTCTAAAAGTAAATAATAGAATCTTGTCCCTCTCCTCTGGAGACAAGGATATCCCCAGGTCACTCTCCCATCTCGAGAAAAATATTGGGAAATTGTGTGTTGGGGTTTGACCCTCTTGGAAAAGATTATATAGCAGAGAGACCGTGTGGACCAGGGGTTCCCCAGCAAGGCATAATTTCTCAAACGGAGTCAATGCTCTTGCAATATTATTTTGTTTAGATGTCGTGTTTATGAAACTTTTTAGCTGTTCGTAGAAAAACCAAGTGCCCACAGGAGGCTCCTCCCCCTGGTATATTTCATGTAGATTCTTGATACCAGTCTGACTTATGAAGTCATATATGATGGGTCTTGAGGCTCTGCCCTTGTTCAAGTAGGTCTCCCTATGAAATCCCGCAGGAAAGTGAGGGTTATCATATATTGGGGTTAGTGGTCCAGGGGATGTTGAGGTTTGTAGGCACCTGCTGCTCTGCTGGATAAATGAAATCATGTTTCTACTCATGAAGGGCAAGCTAGCCCCCCCCCCTCTCCTCGTGTTCCATAGTGTTATCTGAGGATCGCCTCCCATAAGGTCGCCCTCCAATTTAACCCACTTCTTACTATTCCTGCTGTGATATAGATCTAAAATACAAGTTCCTATTTATGCACGACTATAAACTGAAAAATCCGGTAGTACAATTCCCCCCATTTGCTTGGATCTGCTTAGCACAAAGTATGATATTCATGATCTAGTATGTGACCAAACAAATCGGGTGATCGCCTTCTTAAGACGCGAGAAAAAGGAGGCAGGCAAATATAATGGGATTGTCTGGAAGTAGTATAAAAGGCGTGGCTATAAGTTCATCTTAATTACGCGAACTCTACCAAACCAGGACAACTGAACTTTGTGCCACCTCTCTAGGTCCAATTCCGCTTTTTGTAGAACAGTTTTAAAGTTGGCGTCATATAATCCAGAGATTTTAGCTGTTATTTTGACTCCTAAATATGTAAGCAAGTCAAAGCGCCACCTAAAGGGAAAAGAGGTCTGCCTCGGATAGTGGTAGTGGTATATTTAGAATCTCAGATTTGTGGGAGTTTGTTTTAAAATTGCTTAGGAGTCCAAAGTTCTGCAATTCTAAGATGATATTTGGTATACTGGTTATAGGGGAAGTAACATATAAATGAATGTCGTCGGCAAAGAGTGCCAATTTATGCTCTTCCGATCTTAGTTTAACTCCCCTAATAGAGGGATTGTTGCGTATGGCGGTGGCCAAATATTCCATCAACAGGATGTACAAGAGAGGGGAAAGCGGTCACCCCTGCCTCGTGCCATTCCTGATTACAAATGCATCTGAGAGGGCGCCATTTACCTTTACCTTGGCGCTAGAGGAGGCATATAGGGCCCTAGTTCTATGGAGCATATTCTCTCCCAGACCAATCCCTCTCAAGGCCTGGAATAAAAATTCCCAGTGCACCCTGTCGACGGCTTTTTCAGCATCAATCGACAGGATTCACATGGGCTCCCGCCCCGCCCGGTCTATCAACGAGATGGTCCGTATGGTGTTATCTCGCGCCTCCCTACCCGAGACAAAACCCACCTGGTCCTGATTTATTAAGCCTGGAAGAAGGGGTCCCAATCTGTTTGCAATCATTTTTGCATAAATTTTAACGTCCAGATTTATCAGAGATATTGGGCGGTAGTTATTACATAGCGAGGGATCTTTATCCGGTTTTGGTAATACTGTAATGTGGGCGGTTAAGGCCTGAGGAGGGAAAGAACCACCGGAGAAAACAAAATTGCATACCGTAAGAAAGATTGGGCTCAACGATGTGGAGAATAACTTATAAAAACCAGCTGAATACCCATCCAGTCCTGGATTTTCCCTTGTTTCAGGTCTTTAATAGTTTCTGTCACCTCCTCCAACGTAAATTCCCTTTCTAAATCCAGCACCTTATCTCTCGATAGGAGGGGTATATTGTTCTGTTGTAGATATGTGTTGATTTTGTTATGGAGTGAAGTGTCCAGCTATGTTGTATAGATCTTTATAGTAGTCACTAAAGCTCAAAAGGATGTCCCTGGTATTGTGTACCTTCCACCCTTTCCTGTTTTTAGTAAAGGGAATAAATGTGTTTGGACTACGTGGGTTAATAGTTCTAGCCAAAAGCTTGCCGCTTTTATTTCCAAATTGATAAAAGCGGTTTCTGAGCCTTTCCCTGAGGCATCGTGATTTTTGATCCAATATGGCGAGCACCTTTTGCCTTGTAGTAGATAGGTGTGCAAACGTAACATCATTAAGAACTCTTTTATGTTGTGTGTCTAATTTATGGATTTGATCTGATAATTGAATTATTTCTGCAATTCTCTCTCTTTTTAAGCATGTGCCATGTGAAATAGGAACACCCCGTATTATGCTTTTTAGAGCTTGCCATTTCACAGAAGGAGGTGTGGAATCCCCATCGTGATCTATTATAAAGTTAGAAATCGTTTTTGCTACATCGGATTTACATAATATGTCTTAAAGTAAATTCTCATTTAGACGCCATGAGAAGCCCGGTTTTATGTTGGAATGTAACAGAATTGAAAAATATATCAGAGCATGATCCGACCACAGGATCAAGCCCACCTCAGCCTCCACTGGTAAATGTAATAAATTATGTGAGATAAAGAAATAGTCTATTCTACTATATGTGTTATGTACTTGTGAAAAAAGCTATAATCCCTAGTGTCAGGGTGGAGAACCCTCCATATGTCCACCAGTCTCATACCATACATCTGTTTCCTTATTTGACTAATGGAAGAAGAGGAGTATGAAGTCTTACTCGAGGAGACGTCTACCGCTGGATTCATGGGAATGTTGAAATCACCCCCCTGTATCACAGGAGAGGAGCCAGCGAACTCCCCGAGGCGTCTCTTACACTCCGCACCAAAATTCTGCTGACCTTGATTCGGAAAATAAACATTAGCTATGACCAACTGGCGTGCAGCACAAGAAATTTTTAGGAACACATATCTACCATCTGGGTCTATTAAGAAACTCAACACCTCAGGCATGACATTTTTATGAAATGCTATCGATACTCCCTTAGACTTGGCATATGGATTGGAACTGTAGTACCATTTGGGATAATATTTTGAGACACATAGTGGGATAACTCCAGTTTTAAAATGGGTCTCCTGGAGCATTAAAACCGAAATTTGCTGTTTGTGACTTGTGCATAGAACCTGTCTTCTTTATGCAGGAATATTTAGCCCCTTGACGTTAAAGGAGCAAAACTTTATTTTATCCATGGTCTAGATATTTCAAAATACGACAAATTTTAAAAAATCCACCCGAGGAAGGGACCCGCAGAGGTAAAAAGCATTTAAGTGGGAGAAGAAAGGGGAACAGCGTAAAGTAGAGAGAGAGAGAAACAAACAAAGAAAAGAACATAACGATAATTACAATGGAGATGAAGCTCAATAATTCTTGCATCGCTAGGAAAGATTTTGGTAGCATACTACTCGAAAACCCAACCAAGGGGAAGGAAGCCTAAAGAGACCTATGTACCCCCCTCCCCATCCTAAAAAAATCATGAAAGATAACAGATAAAAATATGTCAACACTACTAATTGAGAATATTACATATAAATACAAGATGATTAACTATCTGTGCAGACACTATGGTGCTAGGCCAAGGCTGTTTTATATGCTATAGAAAATGGCGGTATAAACCTCTATGCGTAGAGAGGGTCCGCAACCCAAATGGATGAGTCATATAATCTTGTCTAGGCAGACATATCTCCCATAGAGAAGAGGGAGGGAAGGGAGAGAATAAAAAGGGGGGAGGGTTTGGGGGGAGATTATCTACTACGAACTTACCATACTATCTGCACTTGAAAAGCTGAAAATATAAAGATGAGGTGTTAACAAAATGGAACTATGCAATGATTGTAGAACATCTGCGTCACACATAACATATAAAGAAGATAAACCAGGCTATATAAAGCCACTATGTAAAGCCTGATCTATCAATGATCAAGGCCCACACAACAGGAGAAACAGACAAAAGTAGGGAGTCCTCATGGCGGATGAAGCTCGCTTGTTGTCTCGTTTTTTGGTCTGTTGGACTTTAAGCCATTTTGGTGGAGCTTCTGGAAGCATTGGGCTCATGGGCCACTCAGGAAGATTTATCAAAGGAAGTTCAAACGTACCTAGAAAATTAGACAAGTTATCCATCCGTCTAAAAGAAACCGTTTTGCCTCCTTTTGAAAGCCATAAGTTGGAAGGGAAACCCCCACCTATATGGGATGTCTTTCTTTTTGAGTTTGGCCAATAATGATTTCAGAGCTCTACGTAGTAGTAGTGTACGTCTGGACAAATCTGAGAGAATTAATATTTGATGGCCTTCAAATCTGATAGACTCTTTTTTCCTAGAGGCCATAATTATGGCTTCCTTGATTCGGTAGTAATGAATTCTGCATATGACATCGCGAGGACGTGTGTCGGAGGTGGGTTTGGGTCCCAAAGATCTGTGAATCCTGTTAAACTCAATAGAATTGCCCTCCTTGTCAGCAAGTCTAGGAAGATTTTTTGCGCTGTATGGTCTAGATCAGAGGGGCCAATAGATTCTGGTAGACCTCGTATACGAATATTATTTTGTCTATTGCGATTTTCAAGGTCTTCCATGCCAGATGAGATATCTTCCAGCTTAAGGGTATGGTCTATTAAAATATCTCTGTGTGCTTGTAATTCTCGAGAAATGTTCTCCTGAGTTTTTTCCACATCTTCTATTCGTGTAGTGAATTCCTTCTGCAAATTGTGGATTTCTTGCTTATATGAATTTTCAAGTCTACAGGCAAATCCTTCGAGATCTTTTTTTGTAGGGAGAGCTTTTATGTACTTGCTTAATTCTACGATATTCATTTCCTCCACGTCTGTGTTGTCCTCCTCAAAGTCATCAGCAGACGAACCATGTGCACCCATTGACTCCTTTGGCAGGGAATTGTCACGGTTAGTAGTAGGTGTCATTGCGGATCTTGTGTGTCTAGTCTGAGGAGTTGGATTTAGGTAGCGTTTCATATCCTCTGAGGTGGTTTCCCCAATTATATTTGCCTTCTGCTCAGGAATCCATCTGGTTTTACCCATAGATGTCTAGTTAATGCTATGTGTCTAGAATTTCGATGGGATATGGGGGAGTGGAGCAGTCGTTCCACAGAGTCTAGCCCCTCATCAGCAAGCCCATCTCGGGTCAGATTCTCAGTTTTTATTGGGGACGAGCACAGGTCCCTGCAAGCCAATTCACGGAACGATGGTATTGTGAATATAGTACGATTCTGGCGTTATTCCAGGGTTTGCCACAAGATGTCAGCAAAAACCCTTAGGCTATGTGCACAAGTTGCGGTTTTTACCGCGGAACTGCAGCGATTTTGATGCTGCGGGTCCGCAGCAGTTTCCATTGCGTTTACAGTAAACATGTAAACCAACCCGCATCATGTCACTTCTTTGTGCAGAATCGCAGCGATTCTGAACACATAGAAATGCATCGATCCGCTTACTTCCCGCATGGGGCTGTGCACACCATGCGGGAAGTAAGCGGATAATGTGCAGTTGCTACCCGGGGTGGAGGAGAGGAGACTCTCCTCCAGGCCCTGGGAACCATATTTGTGGTTAAAAAAAAAAAAGAATTAAAATAAAAAATAATGATATACTCACCTCTCAGCACTGCACGCGGCCGTCCGGTCTCAGGTTTGCTATGCGAGCAGGACCTGCAGTGACGTCGCGGTCACATGACCGTGACGTCACGAAGGTCCTTCTCGCACAGCATCTTTGGAACCGGACCGCCGCCTGCAGCACCAAGGAGACCGGGACGTCAGAGGGTGAGTATAACCATTTTTTTTTTTTTTTTTTTTTTTTTAACATTACTATTGATGCTGCATATGCAGGATCAATAGTAAAACCAGTGCAGGAGTAAAACCCGCAGCGGAAACCACAAGACAAAACGTGATAAATCTGCAGGGATAACCGCAGCAGTTTTGCCCTACAGATTCATCAAATCCGCTGCGGGAGAACCCGCAGGGACCCGAACCTACGTGTGCACATAGCCTTAGTGTTTGTTCCAGCGTCTTTCTGTAAAATCAGGCAGGTTAACAGACACTGGAAAATCCAGGGAGTATAATAAATAGTGGCTCATGTAATACAAAATAAAGTCAATAAGGCCTCCAATTCGTGCCAACAAAGCCCAGCACAGATATCCCCACAGCCAGACCCAGGGTGCAAAGCCGAGCTGCCCTTTCAATAGACCCAAGATGGCGGTGAGTAGGGTTGAGCGAAACGGGTCGTTCATTTTCAAAAGTCGCCGACTTTTGGCAAAGTCGGGTTTCATGAAACCCGACCCGACCCCTGTGCGGGGTCGGCCATGCGGTACGCGACTTTCGCGCCAAAGTCGCGTTTCAATGACGCGAAAAGCGCCATTTCTCAGCCAATGAAGGTGAACGCAGAGTGTGGGCAGCGTGATGACATAGGTCCTGGTCCCCACCATCTTAGAGAAGGGCATTGCAGTGATTGGCTTGCTATCTGCGGCGTCACAGGGGCTATAAAGAGGCGTTCCCGCCGACTGCCATCTTACTGCTGCTGATCTGAGCTTAGGGAGAGGTTGCTGCCACTTCGTCAGAAGCAGGGATAACGTTAGGCAGGGTCCATTAACCCCCAAACCGCTTGTGCTGTAGCGATTTCCACTGTCCAACACCACCTTCGGTGTGCAGGGATAGTGGAAGCTACATTTTTTTTTTTTTTCTCAGCACTGTAGCTCATTGGGCTGCCCTAGAAGGCTCCCTGATAGCTGCATTGCTGTGTGTACGCCGCTGTGCAAACCAACTGCTTTTTTCAAAGCACAAATCCTCTTGTTCCTTCCTTTCTGCACAGCTATCTTTTTTGTTTGTCCACACTTTTTATTTAATTTGTGCATCAGTCCACTCCTTATTGCTGCCTGCCATACCTGGCTGAGATTACTGCAGGGAGATAGTAATTGTAGGACAGTCCCTTTTATTTATTTATTTTTTTTTAATTCTCCCTACAAAAAATAAGTTGTGGGAGATTAAGATTGGCATTTCTGCTAGAGTGCCATCCCTGTGTGTGCCATCTCTCTCACATAGTGGGCCATAGAAAGCCTATTTTTTTTTTTTGGTTGATTTGGTTTCTAAATTCTACCTGAAAAAATCAATAAATCAATCAGTGGGAGATAAATATTGGCCTCTGGGCTTGTGTGCCACTCCTGACTCCTGTGTGTGCCATCTCTCACTCAGTGGGCCATAGAAAGCCTATATTTTTTTTTGTTTGGTTTCTAAATTCTCCCGGAAAAAATCATTTTATTTTATTTGGTTTCTAAATTCTTCCTTAAAAAATCATTTTATTTTATTTTGTTTCTAAAGTCTCCCTGAAAAAAAAAATCAGTGGGAGATTAATATTGCCCTTTCTGCTTGTGTGCCAGTCTTGACTCCTGGGTGTGCCATCTCTCTCTCTCAAATAGTGGGCACTGGGCCATAGAAAGGCATTTTTTTTTAATTTGGTTTCTAAATTCTCCCGGCAAAAATCATTTTCCTTTTTTTGGTTTCTAAATTCTTCCTTAAAAAAATCATTTTATTTTATTTTGTTTCTAAAGTCTCCCTGAAAATAAAAAAAAAAATCAGTGGGAGATTAATATTGCCCTTTCTGCTTGTGTGCCAGTCTTGACTCCTGGGTGTGCCATCTCTCTCTCTCAAATAGTGGGCACTGGGCCATAGAAAGGCAATTTTTTTGTTATTTGGTTTCTAAATTCTCCCGGCAAAAATCATTTTCCTTTTTTTTGGTTTCTAAATTCTTCCTGAAAAAATCATTTTATTTTATTTTGTTTCTAAAGTCTCCCTGAAAATAAAAAAAAAATCAGTGGGAGATTAATATTGCCCTTTCTGCTTGTGTGCCAGTCTTGACTCCTGGGTGTGCCATCTCTCTCTCTCAAATAGTGAGCACTGGGCCATAGAAAGGCAATTTTTTTTTTATTTGGTTTCTAAATTCTCCCGGCAAAAAATCATTTTACTTTTTTTTGGTTTCTAAATTCTTCCTGAAAAAATCATTTTATTTTATTTTGTTTCTAAAGTCTCCCTGAAAATAAAAAAAAAAATCAGTGGGAGATTAATATTGCCCTTTCTGCTTGTGTGCCAGTCTTGACTCCTGGGTGTGCCATCTCTCTCTCTCAAATAGTGGGCACTGGGCCATAGAAAGGCAAATTTTTTTTTTATTTGGTTTCTAAATTCTTCCTTAAAAAATCATTTTATTTTATTTGGTTTCTAAATTCTCCCTGAAAAAAAAAAAAATACAGTGGGAGATTAATATTGACATTTGTGCTTGAGTGACAGTCCTGCGTGTGTGGCATCTCTCTGATTTGGTGCCACAGAAAACAGTGTGTAACATTGTGCCTGATTTTCCTTGCGGTCTCACCAACCTGTAAAGGGATATCGAAATCATACTGAAGTTATAGCTCACCGTGTAAGTTGTTTGACAGCAACAAATACCGTTACTTTGGTTAAGTTTTTAAAACAATGAGGAAGTCTGGTGGAAGAGGTCGTGGGCGTTCATTGTCAGCTGGTAATGATGGTAGTGGTAGTGGAGCATCAGGTGGTCGTGGGAAAAGAAATATTGCACCTAAGTCTGGAGCTGTGGAGCCAGGTTCGTCGTCTGGCTACAGAAGGCCTCGAACGCTCCCTTTTCTGGGAGTAGGAAAACCGCTTTTAAAGCCGGAGCAGCAAGAGCAAGTTTTGGCTTACCTTGCAGACTCAGCCTCTAGCTCTTTTGCCTCCTCTTTTGAAACTGGTAAATGTAAAAGCAGCGCGTCGTTAGTGGATGTTCACGGTCAGGGACAAGTCGCTTCCTTGTCCTCTTCAGCAAAAACAACAACAGAGAAGGATGCAGCAGGCGACACAATGAGTTACTCCATGGAGCTTTTTACACATACCGTCCCTGGCTTAGAAAGTGAAGCAGTTAACAGGCCATGCCCATTACAAGTTGAATCTGACATGGAGTGCACTGATGCACAGCCACAGCCAGACTACTATGCTGGTCCTTTGACTCAGACCACAACATTCCCCTCGCAGGGTACTGAGCCAAAATCTGACCCTGATGAGACTATGTTGCCCCATCACGAACGCTCTACCACCGACTTACACGGTGACACAGACGAAGTTGCGCACGAGCTAGAAGAGGAGGTTATAGATGACCCAGTTGTTGACCCCGATTGGCAGCCATTGGGGGAACAGGGTGCAGGCGGCAGTAGTTCTGAAGCGGAGGAGGAGGGGCCGCAGCAGGCATCAACATCGCAACAGGTTCCATCTGCCGGGCCAGTATCTGGCCCAAAACGCGTGGCAAAGCCAAAAACTGTTGGAGGACAGCGTGTCCATCCGGTTGAAGCTCAGTCTGCAATGGCTGAAAAGGGATCCGAGGCTCGAAAGAGTGCAGTCTGGCATTTTTTTAAACAACATCCAATTGATCCGCACAAAGTCATCTGTCAAAAATGTTCAACTAGCTTAAGCAGAGGTCAGAATCTGAAAAGTCTCAATACAAGTTGCATGCATAGACATTTAACCACCATGCATTTGCAAGCCTGGACTAACTACCAAACGTCCCTTAAGGTTGTAGCACCCTCGGCCAATGAAGCTAGTCAGCAACGCTACATCCCTTCCGTCACTGTAAGGCCACCATTTTCCGCACCACCAGCAGTATCTGTGCAGGTTTCTTTGCCAGCCCAAAGCAGTCAGGGTCAGGGAATCACCAGTTTCATAGGAGGAAATACTGCATCTAGGGCACCGGCGGAAACAATACCGTCTCCAACCGTCTCTTAGTCTGCCATGTCCACCGGCACCCCCGCTAGTTCCACGATCTCCAGCTCTCCAGTCCAGCTCACCCTACATGAGACTCTGGTTAGAAAAAGGAAGTACTTATCCTCGCATCCGCGTACACAGGGTTTTAACGCCCACATAGCTAGACTAATCTCGTTAGAGATGATGCCCTACCGGTTAGTTGAAAGCGAAGCTTTCAAAGCCCTGATGGAGTACGCTGAACCACGCTACGAGCTACCCAGTCGACACTTCTTTTCGAGAATAGCCATCCCAGCCCTGCACCAGCATGTTAAAGAGCGCATCGTCCATGCACTCAGGCAATCTGTGAGTACAAAGGTGCACCTGACTACAGATGCATGGACCAGTAGGCATGGCCAGGGACGTTACGTGTCCATCACGGCACACTGGGTGAATGTGGTGGATGCAGGGTCCACAGGGGACATCAATTTCGGGACAGTTGTGCCTAGCCCAGGGTCTAGGAAACAGTTGGCTGTAGGCGTTTGCACCCCCTCCTCCTCCTCGTCCTCCTGCAGAAGGGGGAGCTCTTCCACAGACCGCAGTCGCCCAACCACTCCATCGGCAGCTGTCACTGTTGCACACCAGTTGTCCCATTATGGCCCAGCTACTGGCAAGCGTCAGCAGGCTGTATTGGCTATGAAGTGTTTGGGCGACAACAGACACACCGCGGAAGTTCTGTCCGAGTTCTTGCAGCAAGAAACGCAGTCGTGGCTGGGCACAGTAGATCTTGAGGCAGACAAGGTAGTGAGTGATAACGGAAGGAATTTCATGGCTGCCATCTCCCTTTCTCAACTGAAACACATTCCTTGCCTGGCTCACACCTTAAACCTGGTGGTGCAGTGCTTATTGAAAACTTATCCTGGGTTCTCCGACCTGCTCCTCAAAGTGCGTGGACTTTGCTCACATATCCGCCATTCGCCTGTACACTCCAGCCGTATGCAGACCTATCAGCGGTCTTTGAACCTTCCCCAGCATCGCCTAATCATAGACGTTGCAACAAGGTGGAACTCAACACTGCCCATGCTTCAGAGAATGTGCGAACAGAGGCGGGCTGTTATGTTTTTGTGGGAGGATACACATACACGGGCAGGCAGTAGGATGGCAGACATGGAGTTGTCAGGTGTGCAGTGGTCGAAGATACAAGACATGTGTCAAGTCCTTCAGTGTTTTGAGGAATGCACACGGCTGGTTAGTGCAGATAACGCCATAATAAGCATGAGCATCCCCCTAATGTGTCTGCTGATGCAAAGTTTGACGCACATAAAGGATCAGGCGTCTGCACCAGAGGAAGAGGAAAGCCTTGTTGACAGTCAGCCATTGTCTGGTCAGGGCAGTGTACAGGACGAGGTAGCGGGCGAAGAGGAGGTGGAGGATGAAGAGGATGATGGGGATGAGTATATTTTTAATGAGGAAGCTTTCCCGGGGGCACTAGAAATTGGTGGCGTGGCAAGGCCTGGTTTTGTGAGGGACAGAAGTGACGTAGATTTACCTGAAACTGCCCCTCAACCAATCACAACCGCAGATTTGACAACTGGAACTTTGGCCCACATGGCGGATTATGCCTTACGAATCCTCAAAAGGGACACACGCATTACTAAAATGATGAACGATGACGATTACTGGTTGGCCTGCCTCCTTGATCCTCGCTATAAAGGCAAATTGCTAAATATTATGCCACATGAGAACTTGGAACTAATATTAGCAACCAAACAATCAACTCTTGTTGACCGTTTGCTTCAGGCATTCCCAGCACACAGCGCCCGTGATCGTTCGCACACGAGCAGCAGGGGGCAGCAGAACAGAAGTGTTAGAGGTGCAGAAATCCGAAGTGGCGTTGGACAGAGGGGTTTTCTGACCAGGTTGTGGAGTGATTTTGCTATGACCGCAGACAGGACAGGTACTGCTGCATCAATTCAAAGTGACAGGAGACAACATTTGTCCAGTATGGTTACTAACTATTTTTCATCCCTTATCGATGTTCTACCTCAACCGTCATTCCCATTTGATTACTGGGCATCCAAATTAGACACCTGGCCAGAACTGGCAGAATATGCATTGCAGGAGCTTGCTTGCCCAGCAGCTAGTGTCCTATCAGAAAGAGTATTCAGTGCTGCAGGTTCAATATTAACCGAAAAAAGGACTCGTCTGGCTACCCAAAATGTTGATGATCTAACCTTCATTAAAATGAACCACAACTGGATTTCGAATTCTTTTGCCCCACCTTGCCCGGCCGACACCTAGCTTTCCTATGAAAAGGTATTGCCTGTGGACTACTCTGAATGACTTTACCAATCTCGTAATTTGCAGCAGCTGATTGTCCAGCATACGACATGTTTACACCTCCCTAAATGGCCAAACTCCCCACACGGGGCCGTGGTATCGCCACTTGGCGCAAGCACCCGTGAGAGTGCTGTTTGTCTGAAGAGGTGGGTGTGCACGCTTTTGGTCGACGGCACTGCCACTTGGTCCCTCATAGTACAATAAAGTGTCTCTGGCGGTGGTGGTGCGCACCCAACGTCAGACACACTGTTGTAACATGAGGGGCCCTGGGCATGTACCGCCGGCCACAAGAGAGTTCCCCCACCCCCAGCTCAAACATTGCTCTACCACTTGCACAATTATCTCTCACAGTTCCACCTATGTTTAGTCTATGCGCTGACATCCGTAAATTCCTGCCACTGACAATACCATTGTGTTGACATGTATGATGGTACTTAACATAGTCAGGGGCAGTGTCCTATATTTACCCAAGTAAATACTTTGTGCCAAATTACTAGGTCTGAAACTACGCAGAGGAGCCCACCCCTGTACCTAATGATTGCACCCTTTTGGTTTTTCTTTTTCTTGTAATGCGAGACATTAACATGTATTTTTTTTTTTGGGACTACTAACTGGCAGACACTCATTACAATCGGCCGCCGCTGACAACACCAATGGTGCCCACTGCCTGTGTACCCCTGCAAGAGAATTCAAAGTGCCTACAGCCCAAATTTATTACGTTAGGCCTTCGAAGCCTGTCTGCGGTCCCTCCTTCCACTAGGCCTCCACTGACCTGTCTACTGCTGCCCGTGTTCCCCTGGAACCAATGTTAAATTGCCAACAGCCAAATTTTATTATGTTAGGCCTTCGAAGCCTGTCTGCGGTCCCTCCTTCCACTCGGCCTCCACTGACCAGTCTACTGCTGCCCGTGTTCCCCTGGAACCAATGTTAAATTGCCTACAGCCAAATTTTATTATGTTAGGCCTTCGAAGCCTGTCTGCGGTCCCTCCTTCCACTAGGCCTCCACTGACCTGTCTACTGCTGCCCGTGTTCCCCTGGAACCAATGTTAAAGTGCCTACAGCCCAATATTTTATTATGTTAGGCCTTCGAAGCCTGTCTGCGGTCCCTCCTTCCACTAGGCCTCCACTGACCTGTCTACTGCTGCCCGTGTTCCCCTGGAACCAATGTTAAAGTGCCTACAGCCCAATATTTTATTACGTTAGGCCTTCGAAGCCTGTCTGCGGCCCGTTCTTTCTACTACTCCTACACTGACCAGTCTACTGCTGCCCGTGTACCCCTGGAACCAATGTTAAAGTGCCTACAGCCCAATATTTTTTTATGTTAGGCCTTCGAAGCCTGTCTGCGGCCCGTCCTTTCTACTACTCCTACACTGACCAGACCACTGCTGCCCGTGTACCCCTGGAACCAATGTAAAAGTGCCTACAGCCCAATATTTTTTTATGTTAGGCCTTCGAAGCCTGTCTGCGGCCCGTTCTTTCTACTACTCCTACACTGACCAGTCTACTGCTGCCCGTGTACCCCTGGAACCAATGTAAAAGTGCCTACAGCCCAATATTTTTTTATGTTAGGCCTTCGAAGCCTGTCTGCGGCCCGTTCTTTCTACTACTCCTACACTGACCAGTCTACTGCTGCCCGTGTACCCCTGGAACCAATGTTAAAGTGCCTACAGCCCAATATTTTTTTATGTTAGGCCTTCGAAGCCTGTCTGCGGCCCGTTCTTTCTACTACTCCTACACTGACCAGACCACTGCTGCCCGTGTACCCCTGGAACCTATTTAAAAGTGCCTACCGCCCAATATTTTTTTATGTTAGGCCTTCGAAGCCTGTCTGCGGCCCGTTCTTTCTACTACTCCTACACTGACCAGACCACTGCTGCCCGTGTACCCCTGGAACCTATTTAAAAGTGCCTACAGCCCAATATTTTTTTATGTTAGGCCTTCGAAGCCTGTCTGCGGCCCGTTCTTTCTACTACTCCTCCACTGACCAGACCACTGCTGCCCGTGTACCCCTGGAACCTATTTTTAATTGCATAGAGCATCCTTTTTTTAATAGTAGGCGTACAAAGTCTGTCTGCGGTCCACTATTGAAATTGTCCTCCACTGCCAAGAGCAATGCTGCCTGTGTACCCCTGTAACCTTTTTTAAACTGCAGTGAGCCACATTTTTGGTTTAAGGCCTACTACCTGTGTCTGTCTGCGCCACTCAATACAGCTGTGTTCCTTTGAAAAAAGCTGAGCGTCAATAGTCTTGTTTTCAGCCTCT
The DNA here is from genome assembly GCF_032444005.1 of Ranitomeya imitator. NCBI lineage: Eukaryota > Metazoa > Chordata > Amphibia > Anura > Dendrobatidae > Ranitomeya > Ranitomeya imitator. Next base: position 658,800,997 of record NC_091282.1, read on the forward strand.
AGGAATTTTAAAACTGCATTGGGGCTACAACTTTGGTAGGGCCTACTAACGGTGTCTGCCGCCCCAAGGTGTGCCCCAGGTTTAGTCCACAGTGCTTCGATCTTCCTACTCTCGTTTAGTAGTTGTTGCAAACTACACTGCATTAGGCCTACAAATTTGGTATGGGGTGTAGAGAGACGGTGTGTTCCACTCCAAGGTGTTCCCCAGGTTTCCTCGCCATTGCTTCGGTCTTCAGACTCTCGTTTAGTAGTTGTTGGAAACTACACTGCATTAGGCCTACTAATTAGGTATGGGGTGTAGAGACGGTGTCTTCCGCTCCAAGGTGTTCTCCAGGTTGCCTTTCCTGAGCTTCTATCTTCAGGCTCTTGTTAAATAGTGGTTAAATGGAACAACTACATTTGGCGTACTAGTTGGTTTGGGGCCTACTAACAGTGTCTGCTGCTCCTTGCTGTTCTCCTGGTTTCCTGTCCTGAAATTCCATTTTCAGGCTCTCGTTAAGTAGTTGTTAATGTTAGACTGCATTTGGCCTACTAGTTGGGTTGGGGCCTACTATCGGTGTCTGCCACTCCTTGCTGTTCTCCTCCACTGAACAAAGCTGTGCCGCCTGTTTACTACTGTTGCCAATTTTGAACTGCATTTCGACTACTTACTGATTTGGGTCTACTCTCTGTGTCAGCCTCTCATTACAGTTGTCCTCCACTGAAATGTCCCCTGGTTAGTCCTGTGTTAACAATTTTGAACTGCATTTAGCCAACTTTATTCTTTGGGCCTATATCTGTGTTTCCTCCTCATCCTGCCCATTGCCCAGCCAGTGATAGATGAGTCTGCTGGTACATTGAGCCATAACGCAACATTCCCCGTGCACGCTACACAGCAAGATTGTGACCCTGCTGAAAGTCAGGTTCCTCTTCCCGCATACCATACCACCTTACACGGGGACAAAGAGGAAGGTGCAGATGAAAGTGCAGGTTCCTTCATCAGGTGGGGGGAGGAATACTAGTTGGCGACATCACTGGCACAGGGCCTCTCATAGTGCGCAAAAGTGTTGCTGCCGGTTGGAGGCGCCCCCGCCGTGCAAACACACCGCTGTACTTTGAGGGGCCCTGTGCCAGTGCCAATGCCAACGAGTGGGGCCCCTGTTGTGGATTCTGTTTTTGGGCTCCCTCTGGTGGTTACAGATGGTACTGGGTGACTTGTGTTCTCTGCGGTCTCTGGTGTCCACCTGTTCTATCAGGATATGGGAGTTTCCTATTTAACCTGGCTTTCTTGTCATTTCCTCGCCGGCTATCAATGTAATCAGTGTGTCTTGTTACCTCTGCTTTCCGCTTCTGTAATCTTCAGGACAAGCTAAGTTTTTGATTTTCCTGTTCCACGTTTTGCTTTATTTTTGTTTTAGTCCAGCTTGCAGATATGTGATTCCTTGTTGCTGGTTGCTCTAGAGGGCTGATATTACTCCTCATGTTCCATGAGTTGGCACATGAGTTCAAGTAATTTCAGGATGGTTTTTTGTAGGGTTTTTCGCTGACCGCGCAGTTCACTTTTGTATCCTCTGCTATCTAGCTTTAGCGGACCTCATTTTGCTGAATCTGTTTTCTTAACTACGTATGTGCTTTCCTCTCATTTCACCGTCATTACATGTGGGGGGCTGCTATTTCTGTGGGGTGTTTCTCTGGAGGCAAGAGAGGTCTGTGTTTCTTCTAATAGGGGAAGTTAGTCCTTCGGCTGGCGCGAGACGTCTAGGAATCATCGTAGGCACGTTCCCCGGCTACTGCTAGTTGTGTGAATTAGGTTCAGGATCGCGGTCAGCTCAGTTTCCATCACCCTAGAGCTCGTTTTGTTTTTTGTGCTTGTCCATTTGTGATCCCCTGCCATTGGGATCATGACAGTATAGCCGGCCTAAAAAGTGGTAATCGTATTGGCTGAAGTAGGAGGAAAAGTAGTCTGAGGAAGTTTTTTTTTTTTTGTTTTTTTTTTTCTCCCCTCAGAGTTTGCTGCCTAGCCTTAATTGCAGCCTGGCTGCGTCTTAACTCCTCTTAATCCTTGAATGGCTCTGACCTCAGCTGTTTATCATGGACGTCCAGAGTTTGGCTTCCAGCCTGAATAATCTTGCTGCTAAGGTTCAAAATATACAAGATTTTGTTGTACATGCTCCTATGTCTGAACCTAGAATTCCTATCCCAGAGTTTTTTTCTGGAGATAGATCTAGTTTTCTGTTGTGAATTCTGTGGCTGAATTCACTCCTGTGGTCACAAGTGGTACTGCAGCTTCTGAGCTTCCTCCCTCAGGTGTTCTGGTGAGCTCGTTAACTGCTTCATTACTTAACTCCGCCTGATGCTGCTATCCTTGCTCCTTGTCAATGTTTCAGTGTTGGATCTGAGCTTCTCCTGATTGTTCCTGTGACCTGCTGCTCTGTACAGCTAAGTGCTTTTTGCTTTTTTGTTGCTTTTTTTCTGTCCAGCTTGTCTTTTGTTTTGCTGGAAGCTCTGAGACGCAAAGGGTGTACCGCCGTGCTGTTAGTTCGGCACGGTGGGTTTTTTTGCCCCCTTTGCGTGGTTTTGCTTTAGGGTTTTTTGTAGACTGCAAAGTTCGCTTTACTGTCCTCGCTCTGTCCTAGAATATCGGGCCCCACTTTGCTGAATCTATTTCATCCCTACGTTTTGTCTTTTCATCTTACTCACAGTCATTATATGTGGGGGGCTGCCTTTTCCTTTGGGGAATTTCTCTGGGGCAAGTCAGGCCTATTTTTCTATCTTCAGGCTAGCTAGTTTCTTAGGCTGTGCCGAGTTGCCTAGGTAGTTGTTAGGCGCAATCCACAGCCGCTTTTAGTTGTGTTTAGGATAGGATCAGGTGTGCAGTCTACAGAGTTTCCACGTCTCAGAGCTCGTTCTTGTATTTTTGGGTATTTGTCAGATCACTGTGTGCGCTCTGATCGCTAAGCACACTGTGTTTCTGGATTGCCTTCATAACACCTGTCATTAGCAAACATAAGAGTACAAGGAGCCAAACTAATGATTCTCAATAGAGGGAAAGAAAAAGTTCTGACATCATTTTTTTTTTTTTTTCTGCTCTGTGTTCACTTTTTTTTTTTTTTTTTTTCCTCTAGACATTTGGGTATTCTGGACACAGGTGTGGACATGGATATTCAGGGTCTGTGCTCTTCAATGGATAATCTCGTTATAAATGTACAAAAAATTCAAGATACTATTGATCAGAAATCTATGTTAGAACCAAGAATTCCTATTCCTGATTTGTTTTTTGGAGATAGAACTAAGTTTCTAAGTTTCAAAAATAATTGTAAGCTATTTCTGGCCTTGAAACCTCATTCTTCTGGTAATCCTATTCAACAGGTTTTGATTATTATTTCTTTTTTGCGCGGCGACCCTCAAGACTGGGCATTTTCTCTTGCGCCAGGAGACCCTGCATTGAGTAGTGTCGATGCGTTTTTCCTGGCGCTCGGATTGCTGTACGATGAGCCTAATTCAGTGGATCAGGCTGAGAAAAATTTGCTGGCTTTGTGCCAGGGTCAGGATGATATAGAAGTATATTGTCAGAAATTTAGGAAATGGTCAGTGCTCACTCAGTGGAATGAATCTGCGCTGGCAGCTTTGTTCAGAAAGGGTCTCTCTGAGGCTCTTAAGGATGTCATGGTGGGATTTCCTATGCCTGCTGGTTTGAATGAGTCTTTGTCTTTGGCCATTCAGATCGGTCGACGCTTGCGCGAGCGTAAATCTGTGCACCATTTGGCGGTACTGCCTGAGGTTAAACCTGAGCCTATGCAATGCGATAGGACTATGACTAGAGTTGAACGGCAGGAATACAGACGTCTGAATGGTCTGTGTTTCTACTGTGGTGATTCCACTCATGCTATTTCTGATTGTCCTAAGCGCACTAAGCGGTCCGCTAGGTCTGCCGTCATTGGTACTGTACAGTCCAAATTCCTTCTGTCCATTACCTTGATATGCTCTTTGTCGTCGTTTTCTGTCATGGCGTTTGTGGATTCGGGCGCTGCCCTGAATCTGATGGATTTGGATTATGCTAAACGTTCTGGGTTTTTCTTGGAGCCTTTGCGGTGTCCTATTCCATTGAGAGGAATTGATGCTACACCTTTGGCCAAGAATAAACCTCAATACTGGGCCCAGCTGACCATGTGCATGGCTCCTGCACATCAGGAAGTTATTCGCTTTCTGGTGTTGCATAATCTGCATGATGTGGTCGTGTTGGGGTTGCCATGGCTACAAACCCATAATCCAGTATTGGATTGGAATTCCATGTCGGTATCCAGCTGGGGTTGTCAGGGGGTACATGGTGATGTTCCATTTTTGTCGATTTCGTCATCCACCCCTTCTGAGGTCCCAGAGTTCTTGTCTGATTATCAGGATGTATTTGAAGAGCCCAAGTCCGATGCTCTACCTCCGCATAGGGATTGTGATTGTGCTATCAATTTGATTCCTGGTAGTAAATTCCCTAAAGGTCGATTATTTAATTTATCCGTGCCCGAACACGCCGCTATGCGCAGTTATGTGAAGGAATCCCTGGAGAAGGGACATATTCGCCCATCGTCATCACCACTGGGAGCAGGGTTCTTCTTTGTAGCCAAGAAGGATGGTTCGCTGAGACCGTGTATTGATTACCGCCTTCTTAATAAGATCACTGTTAAATTTCAGTATCCCTTGCCATTGTTATCTGACTTGTTTGCTCGGATTAAGGGGGCTAGTTGGTTCACTAAGATAGATCTTCGTGGTGCGTATAATCTGGTGAGAATCAGGCAACGAGATGAATGGAAAACTGCATTCAATACGCCCGAGGGTCATTTTGAGTATCTAGTGATGCCGTTCGGACTTGCCAATGCTCCATCTGTGTTTCAGTCTTTTATGCATGACATCTTCCGTGAGTATCTGGATAAATTCCTGATTGTTTACTTGGATGACATTTTGATCTTCTCAGATGATTGGGAGTCTCATGTGAAGCAGGTCAGAATGGTTTTTCAGGTCCTGCGTGCTAACTCTTTGTTTGTGAAGGGATCAAAGTGTCTCTTCGGTGTGCAGAAAGTTTCATTTTTGGGGTTCATCTTTACCCCTTCTACTATCGAGATGGATCCAGTTAAGGTCCAAGCCATCCAGGATTGGATTCAGCCGACATCTCTGAAAAGTCTGCAAAAGTTCCTGGGCTTTGCTAATTTTATCGTCGCTTCATCTGTAATTTTTCTAGCATTGCCAAACCATTGACCGATTTGACCAAGAAGGGTGCTGATTTGGTTAATTGGTCTTCTGCTGCTGTGGAAGCTTTTCAGGAGTTGAAGCGTCGTTTTTGTTCTGCCCCTGTGTTGTGTCAGCCAGATGTTTCTCTTCCGTTCCAGGTCGAGGTTGATGCTTCTGAGATTGGAGCAGGGGCGGTTTTGTCACAGAGAGGTTCTGATTGCTCAGTGATGAAACCATGTGCTTTCTTTTCCAGGAAGTTTTCGCCCGCTGAGCGTAATTATGATGTGGGCAATCGAGAGTTGCTGGCCATGAAGTGGGCATTCGAGGAGTGGCGTCATTGGCTTGAAGGAGCTGCAAAAATTTCAGGCGAATAAACCTGATCGTTGTCCAGCAGAGAAACTGTTCGTCCCTGATAGGTGGACTAATAAACTTATCTCTGAACTTCATTGTTCGGTGTTGGCTGGTCATCCTGGAATCTTTGGTACCAGAGAGTTAGTGGCTAGATCCTTCTGGTGGCCATCTCTGTCACGGGATGTACGTACTTTTGTGCAGTCCTGTGGGATTTGTGCTAGGGCTAAGCCCTGCTGTTCTCGTGCCAGTGGGTTGCTTTTGCCCTTGCCGGTCCCAAAGAGGCCTTGGACACATATTTCGATGGATTTCATTTCTGACCTTCCCGTTTCTCAAAAGATGTCAGTCATTTGGGTGGTCTGTGATCGCTTTTCTAAAATGGTCCATCTGGTGCCCTTGGCTAAATTGCCTTCCTCCTCTGATTTGGTACCTTTGTTCTTTCAGCATGTGGTTCGGTTGCATGGCATTCCTGAGAATATTGTTTCTGACAGAGGTTCCCAGTTTGTTTCAAGGTTTTGGCGAGCCTTTTGTGGTAGGATGGGCATTGACCTATCCTTTTCCTCGGCTTTCCATCCTCAGACTAATGGCCAGACCGAACGAACCAATCAGACCTTGGAAACATATCTGAGATGTTTTGTTTCTGCAGACCAGGATGATTGGGTGTCCTTTTTGCCGTTGGCTGAGTTCGCCCTTAATAATCGGGCCAGCTCGGCTACCTTGGTTTCTCCATTTTTTTGCAATTCTGGGTTCCATCCTCGTTTCTCTTCAGGACAGGTTGAGTCTTCGGACTGTCCTGGTGTGGATTCTGTGGTGGATAGGTTGCAGCAGATCTGGACTCAGGTAATGGACAATTTGATCTTGTCCCAGGAGAAAGCTCAACTTTTTGCTAATCGCAGACGCCGTGTGGGTCCCCGACTTCGTGTTGGGGATCTGGTTTGGTTATCTTCTCGTCATATTCCTATGAAGGTTTCCTCTCCTAAATTTAAACCTCGTTTTATTGGTCCGTATAGGATTTCTGAGGTTCTCAATCCTGTGTCTTTTCGTTTGACCCTCCCAGACTCCTTTTCCATACATAATGTATTCCATAGGTCGTTGTTGCGGAGATACGTGGCACCTATGGTTCCATCTGTTGAGCCTCCTGCCCCGGTTTTGGTGGAGGGGGAATTGGAGTATATTGTGGAGAAGATTTTGGATTCTCGTGTTTCTAGACGGAAACTCCAGTATCTGGTTAAATGGAAGGGTTATGCTCAGGAAGATAATTCCTGGGTTTTTGCCTCTGATGTTCATGCTTCCGATCTTGTTCGTGCCTTTCATGCGGCTCATCCTGGTCGGCCTGGGGGCTCTGGTGAGGATTCGGTGACCCCTCCTCAAGGGGGGGGGGGGTACTGTTGTGAATTCTGTGGCTGAATTCACTCCTTTGGTCACAAGTGGTACTGCAGCTTCTGAGCTTCCTCCCTCAGGTGTTCTGGTGAGCTCTTTAACTGCTTCATTACTTAACTCCGCCTGATGCTGCTATCCTTGCTCCTTGTCAATGTTTCAGTGTTGGATCTGAGCTTCTCCTGATTGTTCCTGTGACCTGCTGCTCTGTAAAGCTTAGTGCTTTTTGCTTTTTTGTTGCTTTTTTTCTGTCCAGCTTGTCTTTTGTTTTGCTGGAAGCTCTGAGACGCAAAGGGTGTACCGCCGTGCCGTTAGTTCGGCACGGTGGGTTTTTTTGCCCCCTTTGCGTGGTTTTGCTTTAGGGTTTTTTGTAGACTGCAAAGTTCGCTTTACTGTCCTCGCTCTGTCCTAGAATATCGGGCCCCACTTTGCTGAATCTATTTCATCCCTACGTTTTGTCTTTTCATCTTACTCACAGTCATTATATGTGGGGGGCTGCCTTTTCCTTTGGGGAATTTCTCTGGGGCAAGTCAGGCCTATTTTTCTATCTTCAGGCTAGCTAGTTTCTTAGGCTGTGCCGAGTTGCCTAGGTAGTTGTTAGGCGCAATCCACAGCCGCTTTTAGTTGTGTTTAGGATAGGATCAGGTGTGCAGTCTACAGAGTTTCCACGTCTCAGAGCTCGTTCTTGTATTTTTGGGTATTTGTCAGATTACTGTGTGCGCTCTGATCGCTAAGCACACTGTGTTTCTGGATTGCCTTCATAACACCTGTCATTAGCAAACATAACAGTTTTCTGAATTTTAGGAACAATTGCAAGTTGTTTCTTTCTTTGAAATCTCGCTCCTCTGGAGACCCTGCTCAGCAAGTCAAGATTGTTATATCTTTCCTGCGGGGTGACCCTCAGAATTGGGCATTTGCATTGGCACCAGGGGATCCTGCGTTGCTCAATGTGGATGCGTTTTTTCTGGCATTGGGTTTGCTCTATGAGGAACCTAACCTAGAGATTCAGGCTGAAAAAGCTTTATTGGCTCTCTCTCAGGGGCAAGATGAAGCAGAAATATATTGTCAGAAATTTCGGAAATGGTCGGTGCTTATTCAGTGGAATGAGTGCGCCCTGGCTGCAAAATTCAGAGATGGCCTTTCTGAGGCCATTAAAGATGTTATGGTGGGGTTCCCTGCGCCTACAGGTCTGAATGAGTCTATGACTATGGCTATTCAGATTGATCGGCGTTTACGGGAGCGCAAACCCGTGCACCATTTGGCAGTGTCTTCTGAACAGGCACCTGAGACAATGCAATGTGATAGAATTCAGTCCAGAAGTGAACGGCAAAACTATAGGCGGAAAAATGGGTTGTGTTTTTATTGTGGTGATTCAGCTCATGTTATATCAGCATGCTCTAAACGCACAAAAAAGGTTGATAAGTCTGTTGCCATTAGTACTTTACAGTCTAAGTTCATTCTGTCTGTGACTCTGATTTGTTCATTATCAGCCATTTCCATCGATGCCTATGTGGATTCAGGCGCTGCCCTGAGTCTTATGGATTGGTCATTTGCCAACCGCTGTGGGTTTAGTCTGGAGCCTCTGGAAGTCCCTATTCCTTTGAAAGGAATTGACTCTACACCTTTGGCTATGAATAAACCTCAGTACTGGACACAAGTGACCATGCGTATGACTCCCGTTCATCAGGAGGTGATTCGCTTCCTGGTACTGTATAATTTACATGATGTCTTAGTGCTTGGTCTGCCATGGTTACAAACTCATAACCCAGTCTTGGACTGAAAAACGATGTCTGTGTTAAGCTGGGGATGTCAGGGGGTTCATGATGATGCACCTCCGATTTCTATCGCTTCATCTACTCCTTCTGAGGTTCCTGTATTTTTGTCTGATTATCGGGATGTTTTTGAGGAGCCTAAGCTCAATTCGCTTCCTCCTCACAGGGATTGCGATTGTGCTATAGATTTGATTCCTGGCAGCAAATTTCCTAAAGGTCGTTTGTTCAATCTGTCAGTGCCAGAGCATACTGCTATGCGGGATTATGTTAAGGAGTCCTTGGAAAAGGGACATATCCGTCCATCTTCGTCTCCTTTGGGAGCAGGTTTTTTTTTCGTGGCCAAAAAAGATGGTTCCTTGAGGCCTTGTATAGATTACCGTCTTTTGAATAAGATTACGGTCAAATATCAGTATCCTTTGCCATTGTTGACTGATTTGTTCGCTCGCATTAAGGGGGCTAAATGGTTCACTAAGATTGATCTTCGGGGTGCGTATAATCTTGTGCGGATAAAGCAGGGTGATGAGTGGAAAACCGCATTTAATACGCCTGAGGGCCATTTTGAGTATTTGGTGATGCCTTTTGGACTTTCTAATGCTCCTTCTGTCTTCCAGTCCTTTATGCACGATATTTTCCGTGAATATCTGGATAAATTTATGATTGTGTATTTGGATGATGTTTTGTTTTTTTCTGATGACTGGGAGTCCCATGTTCAGCAGGTCAGGAAGGTGTTTCAGGTCCTGCGGGCCAATTCTTTGCTTATAAAAGGTTCAAAGTGTCTCTTTGGAGTCCAGAAGATTTCTTTTTTGGGGTATATTTTTTCCCCTTCTACTATTGAGATGGATCCCGTCAAGGTTCAGGCTATTTGTGACTGGACGCAGCCTACATCTCTTAAGAGTCTACAGAAGTTCTTGGGCTTTGCTAATTTTTATCGTCGTTTCATAACTAATTTTTCTAGTGTTGTTAAGCCTTTGACGGATCTGACTAAGAAGGGTGCTGATGTTGCTGATTGGTCTCCTGCGGCTGTGGAGGCCTTTCAGGAACTTAAGCGCCGGTTTTCTTCTGCTCCTGTGTTGCGTCAGCCAGATGTTTCGCTTCCTTTTCAGGTTGAGGTTGATGCTTCCGAGATTGGAGCGGGGGCGGTTTTGTTACAGAGAAGCTCCGATTGCTCAGTGATGAAGCCATGTGCGTTCTTTTCTAGAAAGTTTTCGCCCACTGAGCGGAATTATGATGTTGGTAATCGGGAGCTTTTGGCCATGAAGTGGGCATTTGAGGAGTGGCGTCATTGGCTTGAGGGTGCTAGACATCGTGTGGTGGTCTTGACTGATCACAAAAATCTGATTTACCTTGAGTCTGCCAAGCGTCTGAATCCTAGACAGGCTCGTTGGTCACTGTTTTTCTCCCGTTTCGATTTTGTGGTTTCATACCTGCCAGGTTCAAAGAATGTGAAGGCGGATGCTCTTTCTAGGAGTTTTGTGCCTGACTCCCCTGGAAATTTTGAGCCCACTGGTATCCTTAGGGATGGGGTGATTTTGTCGGCTGTCTTCCCAGACTTGCGACGTGCTTTGCAGGAGTTTCAGGCGGATAAACCTGATCGTTGTCCGCCTGAAAGACTGTTTGTTCCGGATAATTGGACCAGTAGAGTCATCTCCGAGGTCCATTCTTCTGCGTTGGCAGGTCATCCTGGAATATTTGGTACTAGAGACTTGGTGGCCAGGTCTTTTTGGTGGCCTTCCTTGTCGAGGGATGTGCGTTCTTTTGTGCAGTCTTGTGAAGTTTGCGCTCGGGCTAAGCCTTGCTGTTCTCGGGCCAGTGGATTGTTGTCACCTTTGCCTATCCCGAAGAGGCCTTGGACGCACATTTCCATGGACTTTATTTCGGATCTCCCTGTCTCTCAAAAAATGTCCGTCATCTGGGTTGTGTGTGACCGCTTTTCTAAGATGGTTCATCTGGTACCCTTGCCTAAGTTACCTTCCTCCTCTGAGTTGGTCCCTCTGTTTTTTCAGAACGTGGTTCGTTTGCATGGGATTCCGGAGAACATCGTTTCTGACAGGGGATCCCAGTTTGTGTCTAGATTTTGGCGGACGTTCTGTGCTAAGATGGGCATTGATTTGTCCTTTTCGTCTGCATTCCATCCTCAGACGAATGGCCAGACGGAACGAACTAATCATACCTTGGAAACTTATTTAAGGTGTTTTGTTTCTGCTGATCAAGATGACTGGGTTACCTTTTTGCCGCTTGCCGAATTTGCCCTTAATAATCGGGCTAGTTCTGCTACCTTGGTTTCTCCTTTCTTTTGTAATTCGGGGTTTCATCCTCGTTTTTCCTCTGGTCAGGTGGAGCCTTCTGATTGTCCTGGAGTGGACATGGTGGTGGATAGGTTGCATCAGATTTGGAGTCATGTGGTGGACAATTTGAAGTTGTCCCAGGAGAGGGCTCAGCAGTTTGCTAATCGGCGTCGCCGCGTGGGTCCTCGACTTCGTGTTGGGGACTTGGTGTGGTTGTCTTCTCGTTTTGTTCCTATGAAGGTCTCTTCTCCTAAGTTCAAGCCTCGGTTCATCGGTCCCTATAGGATCTTGGAAATTCTTAACCCTGTGTCGTTTCGTTTGGATCTCCCGGCATCGTTTGCTATTCATAATGTGTTCCATCGGTCGTTGTTGCGGAAGTATGAGGTACCTGTTGTTCCTTCGCTTGAGCCTCCTGCTCCGGTGCTGGTGGAGGGAGAATTGGAGTATGTTGTGGAGAAGATCTTGGATTCTCGTGTTTCCAGACGGAAACTTCAATATTTGGTCAAGTGGAAGGGTTATGGTCAGGAGGATAATTCTTGGGTGGTTGCCTCTGATGTTCATGCTGCTGATTTGGTCCGTGCATTTCATAGGGCTCATCCTGGTCGCCCTGGTGGTTCTCGTGAGGGTTCGGTGACCCCTCCTCAAGGGGGGGGTACTGTTGTGGATTCTGTTTTTGGGCTCCCTCTGGTGGTTACAGATGGTACTGGGTGACTTGTGTTCTCTGCGGTCTCTGGTGTCCACCTGTTCTATCAGGATATGGGAGTTTCCTATTTAACCTGGCTTTCTTGTCATTTCCTCGCCGGCTATCAATGTAATCAGTGTGTCTTGTTACCTCTGCTTTCCGCTTCTGTAATCTTCAGGACAAGCTAAGTTTTTGATTTTCCTGTTCCACGTTTTGCTTTATTTTTGTTTTAGTCCAGCTTGCAGATATGTGATTCCTTGTTGCTGGTTGCTCTAGTGGGCTGATATTACTCCTCATGTTCCATGAGTTGGCACATGAGTTCAAGTAATTTCAGGATGGTTTTTTGTAGGGTTTTTCGCTGACCGCGCAGTTCACTTTTGTATCCTCTGCTATCTAGCTTTAGCGGGCCTCATTTTGCTGAATCTGTTTTCTTAACTACGTATGTGCTTTCCTCTCATTTCACCGTCATTACATGTGGGGGGCTGCTATTTCTGTGGGGTGTTTCTCTGGAGGCAAGAGAGGTCTGTGTTTCTTCTAATAGGGGAAGTTAGTCCTTCGGCTGGCGCGAGACGTCTAGGAATCATCGTAGGCACGTTCCCCGGCTACTGCTAGTTGTGTGAATTAGGTTCAGGATCGCGGTCAGCTCAGTTTCCATCACCCTAGAGCTCGTTTTGTTTTTTGTGCTTGTCCTTTTGTGATCCCCTGCCATTGGGATCATGACAGCCCTCCCTGCTTGCTCAGGATCACAGCACTTGCAAAGTTGAAATACTTACCTCTCCCTGCTCCACTGCCGTGACGTCGTCCAGATTTACTGGGCCCACTAATTACTTGAACCAGCCCTACCCCCCACAACTTTAGCCAAATGACCCCCAATTTCAAATGCCTTCCAATTATTATAAGCTAAATTACGATTGACAAGCTTCTGTAACAAGAATAGATGTTTTTGCCATTAAAATGGGCAGTGTAGGTGTTTTCCTGGCCTCCACTCACTGCCGACTATGCTCCCCCATTGACTTGCATTGGGTTTCGTGCTTCGGTCGATACCCGACTTTTCGCGATAATCGGCCGATTCCACTCGACTCGGTCAAGGTCGCTCAACCCTAGCGGTGAGTACTTTTGGCGGGAATAATCCTCCGGGCTAAGGCACCACAGCGGTAGTAAATCCGGGGTCTAGCCACAATCCCTTCCGGTTCTCCCGAGGCTCTCTCTCACCGGGCCCAGGACCGCAGCCGGCTCCAGGGAGAAGTTCAACCGCACCAAGCCCAGCTGGTTCGTCACCGGGTGTCCAGATCGCGGTCTGTGCTGCGCGGTTAGCATTCAGAGGCGGGCGGGATCCCCCCTTATCACTGCTCCTCGTTCCGTGTGGGTCGAGCGGGGATCCTCGGTAGGGGTTTCCTTTGGGGTGTCGCAAGCGTCGCAACTCGCGACTTGTCCGCCCTCCTGCTGTGTCGACTGTGATACTCACAGTCGTCTTGCCTGTGTCTCCCGCGTTCTCCTGCCTGTGGGCCGTGGAGGCCGCAGACTCCGATGTGACCGCGCGAATGGCTGTCAGCACCTATTCCTCCGGTCCCGGAATCCCCCACCAGCTATTTCCTCTGTCACGGGTCTTCCTCGTTGTGGTAGAGGCACTGGTTGGCGTGTGAATGCTTTATAAAGTCTTTAATTGTCGCTCGTTTTACGGAGCTCTTCTACCATGCGTCCTGCTCTTGCGGTGGTTGGACACGCCCCCCTTTTGTTTATCTTTTTAAATGCTAGTTGTCTAGGTTATATCAGCCACCTCTGTAGTCTTATCAGCGGTGGCTGAGTATGTGTAGTACTTTAATTTTTCTTTATATAAAGCTGGCCAGATCCTTGCACAAGCCCGCCCCAAGTTTTCGCCTCACTGCTTCCTCAGAGGAATCTGCCACAAAGCTGGAAAGCATGCAACGCAAGCTGCTTTTTTTTATTTTTTTTTTTAAAAGCTATATGCCAAGAATTTAAATAGAGTGGCTAAACCTTGCTGAAATTCTAGTTTTGTACAGATTTTTTACTGTCTACCCTGTGCAGTGATGGATTGCCACTGTATGGTAATGTTATTGTGGGTGTAAGAAATAAACAGCAGAACAAATTTTTGCCCAATTTTTTTTCCTGTGAGTCACAGTTAGGGTATGTGCACACGATGCAGATTTAGTGCAGAACTGCAGCAAATTTTTCTGCAGCAGAAACGCTGCAGAACTGCACTGTGATTTACAGTACAATGTAAATCAATGTGAAAAAAAAAGCTGTGCACATGGTGAAGAAAAATCTGCGCAGAAACGCTGCAGATTTCAAAGAAGTGCATGTCACTTCTTTTGTGCAGTTCTGCAGCGTTTCTGCACCCCTCCATTATAGAAATCCACAGTGGTAAAATCTGCACAAAAAAGGCATAAAAAACGCACCTGCGGATTCTGCCAGGAGATGCAGATTTAGTGCAGAAAATTTTGCACCACATTTCCTACGTGTGCACATAGCCTTATTGTCATGTCCACAAGATGTCAGGCTAGCTCTTGTATAGTCTTTATATATTTGCTATGTATTATTGCACAATGATGGGATAACATTCTCACTCCATTTGTTGTACAATTAACAAGCCCAGCAGGTAATCCACTTTAGGCATTATATTTCTAATCTTGGCTGATACCAGTTACAATACGAATTGTAAGGTGATTTATTTCCTGGAGACAAAATAAAATATTCTGTTTCTACTGATCTGATATCATACAAAACAATGACCAATATTCTCCATTAGTAACTTTCCAAGATGATGCAATACATGATATATTTGATTCACTGCCTTAAAGTGGTTTTCAAATGTAAGAAAAGTGCCTCCAAAATCTTTGATACTTGTAAAATATTAAGCAGGATATGTAATCGCCCTCTGTGGGTCCAGAATTTACCTTCTGGCACTGCTGCAGAGTGGTGGTGTCACTGCTACAACTCACCGGCTCTGCCGATGGAGGACCAGTGGACTAGAGCCCACCCGGAGTCTTATTTTCCAAGTATAAAGTGGAAAATCTCTTTAACAATAAGCATGATCATGTGAAGGGTGAGTACATTAGAATCGGACAATCTCTTCTAACATTTCTAGACCACAATGCTGATCACAAAAGAGGAAGCCATTGATATAGTCTCAGCATCCAGGTGTATATTCTTTTAAATCATCGGACTTTGTCCCGATCATTGTGTAATCTGATATTTCTAATATTTGCGTACATCCGGCAGTGATATGACCATACAAAATCATTCCAATCTTTTACATATTAGGTGAGACTCTGGTGCAGGAAATCCTCCTGGATGAAGAGGGGCACCAACTTCTCCCACAACTGAAAGGTAAGTCGCCTTTATGTGAAGCTTTTATTGAAATATTGTTTTTCAGATTTATTTTAATCAAGCTTATTTTTCGGACTAAAAGAAGCACCGAACCATAAGAGGCACCTCAGATTTTCAGAAGGAAAATAGGGAAAAAATGTGTCAAATGGGGGTCTGTATTACAGTCCGAATTCAGCTTACCAGGGATGGATCGGCAGCGCTGGTGGAGCATGGTCACAGGGGGTGTCACCGGAAATGGTCTTCCAACAATCTTGAAGGAGTTCCCAGAGATGCTTGGCACTTGTTGGCCCTTTTGCCTTCACTCTGCGGTCCAGCTCATCCCAAACCATCTCAATTGGGTTCAGGTCTGGTGACTGTGGAGGCCAGGTCATCTGGTGTAGCACCCCATCACTCTCCTTCTTGGTCAAATAGCCCTTACACAGCCTGGAGGTGTGTTTGGGGTCATGGTCCTGTTGAAAAATAAATGATGGTCCAACTAAACACAAACTGGATGGAATGGCATGCCGCTGCAAGATGCTGTGGTAGTCATGCTGGTTCAGTATGCCTTCAATTTTGAATAAACAAAAATAATATGATAATAATAATAGTATAATAAAATAAATAAACAACAGTGTCACCAGCAAAGCACCCCCACACCATCACACCTCCTCCTCCATGCTTCACGGTGGGAACCAGGCATGTAGAGTCCATCCGTTCACCTTTTCTGCGTCGCACAAAGACACAGTGGTTAGAACCAAATATCTCAAATTTGGACTCATCAGACCAAAGCACAGATTTCTACTGGTCTAATGTCCATTCCTTGTGTTCTTTAGCCCAAACAAGTCTCTTCTGCTTGTTACCTGTCCTTAGCAGTGGTTTTCTAGCAGCTATTTTACCATGAAGGCCTGTTGCACAAAGTTTCCTCTTAACAGTTTTTGTAGAGATGGGTCTGCTGCGAGAACTCTGTGTGGAATTGACCTGGTCTCTAATCTGAGCTGCTGTTAACCTGCAATTTCTGAGGCTGGTGACTCGGATAAACTTATCCTAAGAAGCAGAGGTGATTCTTGGTCTTCCTTTCCTGGGGCGGTCGTCATGTGAGCCAGTTTCTTTGTAGCGCTTGATGGTTTTTGCAAATGCACTTGGGGACACTTTCAAAGTTTTCTCAATTTTTCGGACTGACTGACCTTAATTTTTTAAAGTAATGATGGCCACTCGTTTTTCTTTAGTTAGCTGCTTTTTTCTTGCCATAATACAAATTCTAACAGTCTATTCAGTAGGACTATCAGCTGTGTATCCACCAGACTTCTGCTCAACACAACTGATGGTCCCAACCCTATTTATAAGGCAAGAAATCCCACTTATTAAACCTGACAGGGCACACCTGTGAAGTGAAAACCATTTCCGATGACTACCTCTTGAAGCTCATCAAGAGAATGCCAAGAGTGTGCAAAGCAGTCATCAAAGCAAAAGGTGGCTACTTTGACGAACCCAGAATATATGACATATTTTCAGTTGTGTCACACTTTTTTATTAAGTATATATTTCCACATGTGTTAATTCATAGTTTTGATGCCTTCAGTGTGAATTTACAATTTTCATAGTCATGAAAATACAGAAAAATCTTTAAATGAGAAGGTGTGTCCAAACTTTTGGTCTGTACTGTTTATCATGGTGGCCTCTGGGAAATCCCATCCCAGGCTGGTGCGGCAGGTTCAGCAGTGCTCAGTGGTGTGGGGCATTTTGTGGCCCCGCACATCCATTGCTGTGAAGCGGTGGCCTCCGGGAAAATGGATGCCGGGGTGAGGCATGCTCAGGTTGAGATTTCAGCAACGAGATCTCATCTCCCGAGCAATAACAAACAGATGGTCAGAACATGGTCCAAAGGTCAGCAGTAGAATATCAGATGCAAAGGGGCAATAACAAACGAGTAGTCTGAACACGGTCCAAAGGTCAGCAGCAGAAGAAGATCAGAACTTACAGCACAGGAATTTGGCGAACACACCCCAGAGAGCACAATCTTACAACAAACTTTGACTGGCAGTGATCTAGGCCAGAGAGTTCACCTAAATAGCAGCACAGTTACCAAAAACAGGAAGCATATGTGGAAATCTCTGCACCTACCAGTCTCAGATAGGTCCACCGAGCTGTCAATCACAGCACTGACAACTCAGCACAGCACAGGATAGGATGACAGCTGTCCATCACTGAGTCCCAGACACTCTGGGCAGAGGAATCATGACACTTTTGTTCACATAATTTTTCATGGCGGGACATTTGGCACCAGGGACAAGATCAATAGCACAGTCATAAGGACAATGGGGAGGTAATGACTACTACTCTTTTCCCGAAAACACATCTCCGAAGTCTTTCCAGTACCCCGGTAGTCCTTCCACTTACATAGCATGCTTCTACTGAGCTTAGACATTTCTTACGACATATAGAGCCCCACTTAACAATTTTCTTCTGACACCAATCAATAACAGGATTGTGAATGAGCAACCGTGGAAGCCCCAATACCACCCCAGCAAGTAACATAACCAAGACAAACAAGGAAATGGATTCTGAAAGAAGTGCTCCTATTTGAAGCGTGAATTCCACCGTTACAAATTTGACAAAGTTCTGAAGAAGCAGTGTTTTTTTTTCAATCGCAAAAATTCTAACTCGGTTTTGCCAGACTAACCGTCTCTAATCCTAATTTCCATACCTTTTCAGAATCAATAAAGTTAGCTGCAGACCCGTGGTCAATGAATGAATGTTGGCAATACCTGGTTCTTGAAAGGCAAAACCATTTTGAGCAGTACTTTATCTGAGGAGAAAAAGGGTACTTGGAAGTCTGGGTGACCTCCTCGACTATCACCCAGACTTAGTGCCTTTTTACTAGGCACTGCTCCTAATAGCCAGATTCCTACTCCACACTGATGAGGGGCAAAACCCCCGAAACAGCTGTCTGTGGATGGATACCATGCTTGGCATAGGTGGCTTTCCTTCATAGGATGCTGCCCTTCCCGTGGTTGTTCCTTCCCGGGGAAAGGCCTGGCTATTCACTGCTTGCGTCGAGAAACACGTGATGGTGTCTCCGCAGCTTCTTTACATGCATTTAGATGTTTTTCTGACAGCTTATTTGCTTGAGGGCGAGTTTAATAATCCTTTCATCTCCTGAATACCGGTGTCATTGGGTAAACAATAGCCTACAATTCTCCCTGAAACATTATAACCTGTTTTCTGTTCCCCCAAAAAAATTATCATGGAGGGCCACTATTGATTCTGGATAGACCAACTGAACGTCATAGAGGGCGGAGATCGTAGTCTCCTCTAGCAGTGAAGAGATATGGGGAGTTTTCATAAAGCTAGCCCTGCAACTGGGACTGAGATGATTTAAGACAGTTTTTTTTCAGCTAGAACTAGAGACAGATTTGCCACATGTTCAACAAGTGTGTGAATGAGATCCATGCTGGTGAAAAAAAAAGTAAATGATCAGCTATAATGTTTCGTTGAGTCACTACGCACGGGCAAGCTGTAAGACAGGGTAGTCAGGTCCAAGGTCAGATACCAAGAGGGCTCGTAGTACAAAGGGGTAAGACAAAGGTGTAGTCAGGTAACAGTCTGAGGCCAAATGTCAGGAGGGTATGTCAAGACTTAGTAAAACAAATGGATAGTGTCATAGAAAATATAAAAAATCCTTGAGGTCCCTCATATCCCCTCCCTTTTTCTTTTATCTACCATTTGTCTTGAGGAGACAAATGGTGGATACCTTTATGTAGAATGGCAGTGACAGAGATGTGAAGCAGATTAATTAAAATGCGAGGGTTCCTCTTTAGACCCAGGTGACTGAAGAGGATATATATTGTCCACAGAGAGAGACAGGAAAAGTCTTATTAGGGTCTGAAGTGGATCAATGAAGAAATGACACCCTTTACATATAGCCATGGTCACGGCAGTACAATGAGAGAGCAGACAGTATGTCTCTGGTTGAAAATATGGAATATTGGATTTTCTATACTGTACATCCAATATTAATGAGACGTACTGTACATTGTTGGTGCCGGGATAACTAGGCAAAACTACCCATATTTTTATCATAATTATAACCCTCATAAAAAGCCCAAAATCCATAGGGCCATATAACCACCAGCAGCTAGGCCATGCTTGGTCTCTACGCGTAGATAAAATCACGATATAAAATATGACATCAGTCTCGACCTTCTGTGATCGCACTATGAGGCGTTATTGCATAAATTGGGATTTTCTGTAAGGAAACAGACAGTGTGCAGTGCATACACACTAGAGAGGGAGTGGACTGTACCGAAGAAGACTGTGCTTACCGTGCGCACACTCCAGAGGGGAAGGGAAAGAGAGAGTAACAGGCTGAAGTGGCGGTGTGAAGAGACACAGACAAGGACCTGGCGGGTCACGTGACCAGAGCGGGAAGGTCCTAAAGACAAGAGCACCTGAGCGTACTGGGGGGCGCAAGGCTGAAAAATAAGAGCCGGCAACGCAGGACCGCGCAGGACAAAAGGAGTGAGACAAAAAACGTAGTTAGGTATCAAGCCGGAGTCAATTAACAATAGAACCGAACAACGAAGTGCAGAATCAACAGGCAATAGCAAAGTGGGGGACAGATCGGGTCAGCAACAGGAAACATTCACGCAGAGCAGGCAGAAGTCACAAACACACAAAACACCAAGGTCAACTTAACTCAGCCGAGGGCAGGAGTATAACTGACAAGGACTCGAGCTAACCAAAGCTATAAAAAGCCCTCCCAGAACCAGAAAGAGGCCACAAATAATTAACCCCTGGCACGTCAGTCCGAAAACTACCATAGCATCATGACATTTCCTAAAACCATGAAGGGCTGAGTCCAGTCCACAACCAGACACTTGTGAGGTCTTCACAGAGGGGTGTGTGGGTGGGACTCAGGGTCTGATAAAAGATCAATCCAAATTATCATCAGCGTTCATGGCAAGAGCTACATATCGTGTATGTATGCAGGAGCCCTGGTTATCGACAGCCAAATCGAAGCACTCTCCTTTGGCTAAACTGAATTGTCTTTGTAATTGGTGTAGGATTTTGTATATTTTTCATAAACACTGCCTCCCTTTGTATTAAATATAAAATGTAAAAGTTCTGTTCCTTCTGTTTTGTAAACTACACCTTGAAGCCATAAGCTACCGTAAACGGTATCTAGTTGACCGAAATAGATTAGTGGTGGCGGTGAGTAGTCTAGTCTGGGGTTGTGGGAGAGTTAGCTGTGACTGTACCGGGGTATGTACGCATATTCCATGTGTTGGAATCTGGAGGTGTATATGCCATGCGCTCACTGTTAATTTTCCGCTTAGTGGTGCGAACAGGCTGTGGCCTTCTTCGTTGATCGTCAGCCAATCGTATAATTGTCTAGACGATAGGGCAGCAGAGAGCTGTTCGCTCTAAAGATCACAGTGAGTGGTACTCGTGACCTTCCCGGCCTGTGATATTAGGGATTTGTGGGATTAAGAAAGTCCTGACAAATATATTATATATATCCCTGACAGATAGAGGCCAAGTCTAGGGTCTGATACCTAAAGTCAGAGAGCGTCAAGAGCAGAAGGGATAATCCACGTGAATAGTAACGACAAATCCGAGGACAGCAACAAATTCAAGAAGTTAGACACTGAGCAAGCATACATAGCTAGCTAAGCAAAGCTACAACTGATGCTGACTGCACACAGAAAACCAGCTAAATCGCTTGCAATTAAGGCCGGGAAGCACCTAAGGAAACGGCTGTAGGCTAGACTAGATTGAGCAGCAGGGCTGTCATTCAAAATGCTGACAGCCTGGCACGCCCCAGGATCAGATTGGATGACTCGACTGTCACTCACAAAACAGCACACTTTAGATTTCATAGAGTGGCTGAGCTGTCACTCAAAAAGTCCTTAGGGCACAGTCAGTGATGACACCGTGACACAGATATTCAATAATTGAGGCAGGCCTGGAGAAGCCATGTGAGTCTTCTCACGTATCACCGTTTTCCGGCTTTATCAGGGATTCCTGATCCATTGTAGTAATCCCATAAATCGTGATAGCAAAGACACCAGAATGTTTAGTAGGTCCCATGGAAGTACCAAAACCTGCTTAGAATCTGCAGTCGTTCTATCAAAATAGTGCAGCGGACAAAACAAGTACCCAATCTGCTTTTACTGCCAAGAGCTGGAACCGTGACATATAAGAATTTAGCCATTCATGTGGCAAAGAGGTGAACACCAGTGATAAGCGAGTATACTCATTACTCGGGTGTTCTCCGAGTATTTTGGCGTACTTGGAGATTTAGTTTTCGTCGCCGCAGCTGCATGATTTGCAACTGCTAGAGAGCCTGAATACATGTGGGAATTCCCTAACAAACAGGCAACCCCCACATGTATTCAGGTTGTCTAGCAGTCGCAAATCATGCAGCTGTGGCAACGAAAACTAAATCTCCGAGCACGCCAAAATACTCGGAGAACACCATGCTCGGTGAAACCCGAATAACGAGTACACTCACTCATCACTAGTGAACACCTGACATGACGGCCATTGTGTCAGCCTGCCTACAGCATCTGCATTCTGATATCTGTAAGTATGATTCTAGATTGCAAGGACTTGAGCAGAGAAAATCTCTTTTTAAAAGCTGATTTTCACCGCTCTCATACACATCTTGAATACTTGATGTAAGAAAATACAACTTTCAGAGACCACTTGTTGGATTTGGAATATGTGTTACAGTGAGATAATTTCCTCCTAAATTAGGGTACCGTCACACAGTGGCACTTTTGTCGCTACGACGGTACGATTCGTGACGTTCCAGCGATATCCATACGATATCGCTGTGTCTGACACGCAGCAGCGATCAGGGATCCTGCTTAGAATCGTACGTCGTAGCAGATCGTTTGGAACATTCTTTCGTCGCTGGATCTCCCGCTGTCATCGCTGGATCGGTGTGTGTGACACCGATCTAGCGATGCGTTCGCTTGTAACCAGGGTAAACATCGGGTTACTAAGCGCAGGGCCGCGCTTAGTAACCCGATGTTTACCCTGGTTACCAGCGTAAATGTAAAAAAAAAAAAATAGTACATACTTACATTCCGGTGTCTGTCAGGTCCCTTGCCGTCTGCTTCCCGCACTCACTGACTGCCGGCCGTAAAGTGAAAGCAGAGCACAGCGGTGACGTCACCGCTGTGCTGTGCTTTCACTTTACGGCCGGCAGTCAGTGAGTGAGTGCGGGAAGCAGACGGCAAGGGACAGACACCGGAATGTAAGTATGTACTGTTTGTTTTTTTTTACATTTACGCTGGTAACCAGGGTAAACATCGGGTTACTAAGCTCGGTCCTGCGCTTAGTAACCCGATGTTTACCCTGGTTACCCGGGGACCTCGGCATCGTTGGTTGCTGGAGAGCTGTCTGTGTGACAGCTCTCCAGCGACCACACTACGACTTACCAACGATCACGGCCAGGTCGTATCGCTGGTCGTGATCGTTGGTAAATGGTATAGTGTGACGGTACCCTTACTTAAAACCCCATATTGAAGCCCTAGATGTAAGAGAGATAACCAACAATCTCAAAGTTGAAAGAACACACCGCATAGGCGGTAACTCGCATGCCTCCTCAGCATCGCCCTACTCACTGTGATCGCTGCTTTTTGCATCAAGCCATCTGTTGTGAATTCTGTGGCTGAATTCACTCCTGTGGTCACAAGTGGTACTGTAGCTTCTGAGCTTCCTCCCTCAGGTGTTCTGGTGAGCTCGTTAACTGCTTCATTACTTAACTCCGCCTGATGCTGCTATCCTTGCTCCTTGTCAATGTTTCAGTGTTGGATCTGAGCTTCTCCTGATTGTTCCTGTGACCTGCTGCTCTGAATAGCTAAGTGCCTTTTGCTTTTTTGTTGCTTTTTTTCTGTCCAGCTTGTTTTTTGTTTTGCTGGAAGCTCTGAGACGCAAAGGGTGTACCGCCGTGCCGTTAGTTCGGCACGGTGGGTTTTTTTTGCCCCCTTTGCGTGGTTTTGCTTTAGGGTTTTTTGTAGACTGCAAAGTTCGCTTTACTGTCCTCGCTCTGTCCTAGAATATCGGGCCCCACTTTGCTGAATCTATTTCATCCCTACGTTTTGTCTTTTCATCTTACTCACAGTCATTATATGTGGGGGGCTGCCTTTTCCTTTGGGGAATTTCTCTGGGGCAAGTCAGGCCTATTTTTCTATCTTCAGGCTAGCTAGTTTCTTAGGCTGTGCCGAGTTGCCTAGGTAGTTGTTAGGCGCAATCCACAGCCGCTTTTAGTTGTGTTTAGGATAGGATCAGGTGTGCAGTCTACAGAGTTTCCACGTCTCAGAGCTCGTTCTTGTATTTTTGGGTATTTGTCAGATCACTGTGTGCGCTCTGATCGCTAAGCACACTGTGTTTCTGGATTGCCTTCATAACACCTGTCATTAGCAAACATAACAGTACAAGGAGCCAAAACTAATGATTCTCAATAGAGGGAAAGAAAAAGTTCTGACATCATTTTTTTTTTTTTTTTTTCTGCTCTGTGTTCACTTTTTTTTTTTCCCCTAGACATTTGGGTGATTCTGGACACAGGTGTGGACATGGATATTCAGGGTCTGTGCTCTTCAATGGATAATCTCGTTATAAATGTACAAAAAATTCAAGATACTATTGATCAGAAATCTATGTTAGAACCAAGAATTCCTATTCCTGATTTGTTTTTTGGAGATAGAACTAAGTTTCTAAGTTTCAAAAATAATTGTAAGCTATTTCTGGCCTTGAAACCTCATTCTTCTGGTAATCCTATTCAACAGGTTTTGATTATTATTTCTTTTTTGCGCGGCGACCCTCAAGACTGGGCATTTTCTCTTGCGCCAGGAGACCCTGCATTGAGTAGTGTCGATGCGTTTTTCCTGGCGCTCGGATTGCTGTACGATGAGCCTAATTCAGTGGATCAGGCTGAGAAAAATTTGCTGGCTTTGTGCCAGGGTCAGGATGATATAGAAGTATATTGTCAGAAATTTAGGAAATGGTCAGTACTCACTCAGTGGAATGAATCTGCGCTGGCAGCTTTGTTCAGAAAGGGTCTCTCTGAGGCTCTTAAGGATGTCATGGTGGGATTTCCTATGCCTGCTGGTTTGAATGAGTCTTTGTCTTTGGCCATTCAGATCGGTCGACGCTTGCGCGAGCGTAAATCTGTGCACCATTTGGCGGTACTGCCTGAGGTTAAACCTGAGCCTATGCAGTGCGATAGGACTATGACTAGAGTTGAACGGCAGGAATACAGACGTCTGAATGGTCTGTGTTTCTACTGTGGTGATTCCACTCATGCTATTTCTGATTGCCCTAAGCGCACTAAGCGGTCCGCTAGGTCTGCCGTCATTGGTACTGTACAGTCCAAATTCCTTCTGTCCATTACCTTGATATGCTCTTTGTCGTCGTTTTCTGTCATGGCGTTTGTGGATTCGGGCGCTGCCCTGAATCTGATGGATTTGGATTATGCTAAACGTTGTGGGTTTTTCTTGGAGCCTTTGCGGTGTCCTATTCCATTGAGAGGAATTGATGCTACACCTTTGGCCAAGAATAAACCTCAATACTGGGCCCAGCTGACCATGTGCATGGCTCCTGCACATCAGGAAGTTATTCGCTTTCTGGTGTTGCATAATCTGCATGATGTGGTCGTGTTGGGGTTGCCATGGCTACAAACCCATAATCCAGTATTGGATTGGAATTCCATGTCGGTATCCAGCTGGGGTTGTCAGGGGGTACATGGTGATGTTCCATTTTTGTCGATTTCGTCATCCACCCCTTCTGAGGTCCCAGAGTTCTTGTCTGATTATCAGGATGTATTTGAAGAGTCCAAGTCCGATGCTCTACCTCCGCATAGGGATTGTGATTGTGCTATCAATTTGATTCCTGGTAGTAAATTCCCTAAAGGTCGATTATTTAATTTATCCGTGCCCGAACACGCCGCTATGCGCAGTTATGTGAAGGAATCCCTGGAGAAGGGACATATTCGCCCATCGTCATCACCACTGGGAGCAGGGTTCTTCTTTGTAGCCAAGAAGGATGGTTCGCTGAGACCGTGTATTGATTACCGCCTTCTTAATAAGATCACTGTTAAATTTCAGTATCCCTTGCCATTGTTATCTGACTTGTTTGCTCGGATTAAGGGGGCTAGTTGGTTCACTAAGATAGATCTTCGTGGTGCGTATAATCTGGTGAGAATCAGGCATGGAGATGAATGGAAAACTGCATTCAATACGCCCGAGGGTCATTTTGAGTATCTAGTGATGCCGTTCGGACTTGCCAATGCTCCATCTGTGTTTCAGTCTTTTATGCATGACATCTTCCGTGAGTATCTGGATAAATTCCTGATTGTTTACTTGGATGACATTTTGATCTTCTCAGATGATTGGGAGTCTCATGTGAAGCAGGTCAGAATGGTTTTTCAGGTCCTGCGTGCTAACTCTTTGTTTGTGAAGGGATCAAAGTGTCTCTTCGGTGTGCAGAAAGTTTCATTTTTAGGGTTCATCTTTACCCCTTCTACTATCGAGATGGATCCAGTTAAGGTCCAAGCCATCCAGGATTGGATTCAGCCGACATCTCTGAAAAGTCTGCAAAAGTTCCTGGGCTTTGCTAATTTTTATCGTCGCTTCATCTGTAATTTTTCTAGCATTGCCAAACCATTGACCGATTTGACCAAGAAGGGTGCTGATTTGGTTAATTGGTCTTCTGCTGCTGTGGAAGCTTTTCGGGAGTTGAAGCGTCGTTTTTGTTCTGCCCCTGTGTTGTGTCAGCCAGATGTTTCTCTTCCGTTCCAGGTCGAGGTTGATGCTTCTGAGATTGGAGCAGGGGCGGTTTTGTCACAGAGAGGTTCTGATTGCTCAGTGATGAAACCATGTGCTTTCTTTTCCAGGAAGTTTTCGCCCGCTGAGCGTAATTATGATGTGGGCAATCGAGAGTTGCTGGCCATGAAGTGGGCATTCGAGGAGTGGCGTCATTGGCTTGAAGGAGCTAAGCATCGCGTGGTGGTATTGACGGATCATAAGAACTTGACTTATCTCGAGTCTGCCAAGCGCTTGAATCCTAGACAGGCCCGTTGGTCGTTATTTTTTGCCCGCTTCGACTTTGTGATTTCGTACCTTCCGGGCTCTAAAAATGTGAAGGCGGATGCTCTGTCTAGGAGTTTTGTGCCCGACTCTCCGGGTTTATCTGAGCCAGCGGGTATCCTCAAGGAAGGAGTCATTGTGTCTGCCATCTCCCCTGATTTGCGGCGGGTGCTGCAAAAATTTCAGGCGAATAAACCTGATCGTTGTCCAGCAGAGAAACTGTTCGTCCCTGATAGGTGGACTAATAAACTTATCTCTGAACTTCATTGTTCGGTGTTGGCTGGTCATCCTGGAATCTTTGGTACCAGAAAGTTAGTGGCTAGATCCTTCTGGTGGCCATCTCTGTCACGGGATGTACGTACTTTTGTGCAGTCCTGTGGGATTTGTGCTAGGGCTAAGCCCTGCTGTTCTCGTGCCAGTGGGTTGCTTTTGCCCTTGCCGGTCCCAAAGAGGCCTTGGACACATATTTCGATGGATTTCATTTCTGACCTTCCCGTTTCTCAAAAGATGTCAGTCATTTGGGTGGTCTGTGATCGCTTTTCTAAAATGGTCCATCTGGTGCCCTTGGCTAAATTGCCTTCCTCCTCTGATTTGGTACCTTTGTTCTTTCAGCATGTGGTTCGGTTGCATGGCATTCCTGAGAATATTGTTTCTGACAGAGGTTCCCAGTTTGTTTCAAGGTTTTGGCGAGCCTTTTGTGGTAGGATGGGCATTGACCTATCCTTTTCCTCGGCTTTCCATCCTCAGACTAATGGCCAGACCGAACGAACCAATCAGACCTTGGAAACATATCTGAGATGTTTTGTTTCTGCAGACCAGGATGATTGGGTGTCCTTTTTGCCGTTGGCTGAGTTCGCCCTTAATAATCGGGCCAGCTCGGCTACCTTGGTTTCTCCATTTTTTTGCAATTCTGGGTTCCATCCTCGTTTCTCTTCAGGACAGGTTGAGTCTTCGGACTGTCCTGGTGTGGATTCTGTGGTGGATAGGTTGCAGCAGATCTGGACTCAGGTAGTGGACAATTTGACCTTGTCCCAGGAGAAGGCTCAACGATTCGCTAATCGCAGACGCCGTGTGGGTTCCCGACTTCGTGTTGGGGATCTGGTTTGGTTATCTTCTCGTCATATTCCTATGAAGGTT
This sequence comes from Ranitomeya imitator, assembly GCF_032444005.1. Taxonomy (NCBI): domain Eukaryota; kingdom Metazoa; phylum Chordata; class Amphibia; order Anura; family Dendrobatidae; genus Ranitomeya; species Ranitomeya imitator. The sequence continues at coordinate 658,828,219 of NC_091282.1, forward strand.
TCCTCTCCTAAATTTAAACCTCATTTTATTGGTCCGTATAGGATTTCTGAGGTTCTCAATCCTGTGTCTTTTCGTTTGACCCTCCCAGACTCCTTTTCCATACATAATGTATTCCATAGGTCGTTGTTGCGGAGATACGTGGCACCTATGGTTCCATCTGTTGAGCCTCCTGCCCCGGTTTTGGTGGAGGGGGAATTGGAGTATATTGTGGAGAAGATTTTGGATTCTCGTGTTTCTAGACGGAAACTCCAGTATCTGGTTAAATGGAAGGGTTATGCTCAGGAAGATAATTCCTGGGTTTTTGCCTCTGATGTTCATGCTTCCGATCTTGTTCGTGCCTTTCATGCGGCTCATCCTGGTCGGCCTGGGGGCTCTGGTGAGGGTTCGGTGACCCCTCCTTAAGGGGGGGGTACTGTTGTGAATTCTGTGGCTGAATTCACTCCTGTGGTCACAAGTGGTACTGCAGCTTCTGAGCTTCCTCCCTCAGGTGTTCTGGTGAGCTCGTTAACTGCTTCATTACTTAACTCCGCCTGATGCTGCTATCCTTGCTCCTTGTCAATGTTTCAGTGTTGGATCTGAGCTTCTCCTGATTGTTCCTGTGACCTGCTGCTCTGAATAGCTAAGTGCCTTTTGCTTTTTTGTTGATTTTTTTCTGTCCAGCTTGTCTTTTGTTTTGCTGGAAGCTCTGAGACGCAAAGGGTGTACCGCCGTGCCGTTAGTTCGGCACGGTGGGTTTTTTTTGCCCCCTTTGCGTGGTTTTGCTTTAGGGTTTTTTGTAGACTGCAAAGTTCGCTTTACTGTCCTCGCTCTGTCCTAGAATATCGGGCCCCACTTTGCTGAATCTATTTCATCCCTACGTTTTGTCTTTTCATCTTACTCACAGTCATTATATGTGGGGGGCTGCCTTTTCCTTTGGGGAATTTCTCTGGGGCAAGTCAGGCCTATTTTTCTATCTTCAGGCTAGCTAGTTTCTTAGGCTGTGCCGAGTTGCCTAGGTAGTTGTTAGGCGCAATCCACAGCCGCTTTTAGTTGTGTTTAGGATAGGATCAGGTGTGCAGTCTACAGAGTTTCCACGTCTCAGAGCTCGTTCTTGTATTTTTGGGTATTTGTCAGATCACTGTGTGCGCTCTGATCGCTAAGCACACTGTGTTTCTGGATTGCCTTCATAACACCTGTCATTAGCAAACATAACAGCCATCTCACTGAGTTTGCCTCTTGCTTTTTCCCCCTTTTCACTTCACTCCTCAACACTGCTGCATCTGCATGCTGCTTCCATTTGGCTTTAGGTTGTGTGGAAAGTCTCTGCAGGAATTTAACCATGCTGTGTATTGGAGAGATTAGGTTCCATAGCCTTTCCCAGTGCCAGCAGGGCATATATTATGCAGCTCCTCCCTTCACTCCTTGCCTGAACGTTGGTTAGTACCTGGTTTATGCATATCTCTGTATTCTGTCTCCCGTTATCGAGGAGGCAAATGCCCCCGGGGCCGCTCCACCAGCAGCTGTACAGGGCCGGCTGCGTGATGGCTGCGCATGGCAAGCTGCACGCGGCCGTTTCTGCTGTACTTTACTGTGATGTGGCCAGCAGCAGACACGGCCGCGGACATCAGTCTGTCTCAAAAGCTGCAGAGAGCTCACGCAAGAGGTGCGATGAAGTCATTGTCTCACTCCACTCTGCAGGCCGGTAGAGAAGACGGATGCCGGGAATCAGGTTGAGGTGAGTACCATATAAACTTCATTATTTTTTATATGAACTGGCTGTGTGACCATCATACTATATATATATATATACATATATATATATATATATATATATATATATATGTATATATATATATATATATATATATGTGGGGGAAACTGGGGCCATCATACTATATATATATATGGGGGTCTTGGGGCCATCATACTACATTTATGGGGGAATTGGGGCCATCATACTACATATGTGGGGGAACTGGGGCCATCATCTACTATATAATTGTCTAAGGGTCATTTACGTCTGTCTGTCTGTCACGGATATTCATTGGTCACGGCCTCTGTCTGTCATGGAAATCCAAGTCGCTGATTGGTCGCGGCAAAACAGCCACGACCAATCAGCGACGGGCACAGTCCGGAAGAAAATGGCCGCTCCTTACTCCCCGCAGTCACTGCCCGACTCCCACATACTCGCCTCCGGTCACCGCTCACACAGGGTTAATGCCGGCGGTAACGGACCGCGTTATACTACGTGACTGGGCAATATACTATGTGACTGGGCAATATACTACGTGGCTGGGCAATATACTACGTGACTGGGCAATATACTACGTGACTGGGCAATATACTACGTGACTGGGCAATATACTATGTAGCTGGGCAATATACTACGTGGCTGGGCAATATACTACGTGTCTGTGCTGTATACTACGTGGCTCTGTGCTGTATACTAAGTCGCTGTGCAATATACTACGTGACTGGGCAATATACTGCGTGACTGGGCAATATACTACGTGGCTGGGCAATATACTACGTGGCTCTGTGCTGTATACTACGTGGCACTGTGCTGTATACTACGTCGCTGTGCAATATACTACGTGACTGGGCAATATACTACGTGGCTGGGCAATATACTACGTGGCTGGGCAATATACTACGTGGCTGGGCAAAATACCACGTAGCTGGGCAATATACTACATGGCTGGGCAAAATACCACATAGCTGGGCAATATACTACGTGACTGGACAATATACTATGTAGCTGGGCAATATACTACGTGGCTGGGCAATATACTACGTAGCTGGGCAATATACTACGTTGCTGGGCAATATACTACGTGGCTGGGCAATATACTACGTGACTGGGCAATATGCTACGTGACTGGGCAATATACTGCGTGGCTGGCCAATATACTACGTGGCTGGGCAATATACTACGTGACTGGGCAATATACTACGTCGCTGTGCAATATACTACGTAGCTGGGCAATATACTACGTGACTGGGCAATATACTACGTGGCTGGGCAATATACTACGTAGCTGGGCAATATACTACGTGGCTGTGCAATATACTACGTGGACATGCATATTCTAGAATACCCAATGCGTTAGAATCGGGCCACCATCTAGTACTATATATATGGGGGAACTGGGGCCATCATACTTTATATATGGGGAACTGAGGCCATCATACTATATATATATGGGGGAACTGGGGCCATCATACTATATATCTGGGGGTCCTGGGGCCATCATACTACATATATGGGGGAATCGGGGCCATCATACTACATATATGGGGGAACTGGGGCCATCATACTATATATATGGGGGGAACTGGGGCCATCATACTATATATATGGGGGGAATTGGGGCCATCATACTATATATATGGGGGAACTGGGACCATCATACTCTATATATGGAGGAACTGGGGCCATCATACTATATATATGGGGGGAACTGGGGCCATCATACAATATATATGGGGGAACTGGGGCCATCATACTATATAAATGGGGGAACTGGGGCCATCATACTATATATATGGGGGCATCATACTATATTTATGGTGGAACTGGTGCCATCATGCTGTATATATGGGGAAAACTGGTGCCATCATGCTGGAGCCATCGTGCTACATATATTGTGAGAACAGTGAGGACCTTCATACTGTGTGTGTGTGTGTGTGTGTATAATATATATATATATATATATATATATATATATATATATATACATACATAATTTCTAAGGGGTACTTCCGTCTGTCTGTCTGTCCTTCTGTCACGGTTATTCGTTCGCTGATTGGTCTCGGCAGCTGCATGTCATGGCTGCCGCGACCAATCAGCGATGGCCACAGTCCGATTAGTCTCTCCCCTAGTCCCCTGCACTCACTGCCCGGCACCCGCTCCGTAATCCCCTCCACTCACCGCTCACACAGGGTTAATGGCAGCGGTAACGGCCCGCGGTATAACGCGCTCCGTTACCGCTGCTATTAACCCTGTGTGTCCCCCACTATTTACTATTGATTTACTATTTACCAATGCAGCATCAATAGTAAAAATATGTCATGTTAAAAATAATTTAAAAAAAACAAAAAACCTGCTATACTCACCCTCCGCCGCCTTTCTCCACGCTCCCTTGAGCGCTGCATTGCAAGCGCCAGCTTCCGCTCCCGTCCCAGGGCTGGTGTGCGGCAAGGACCTGCCGTGACGTCACGGTCATGTGACCGCGACGTCATCATAGGTCCTGCTCACACCAGCCCTGGGACGGGAACGCATGCTGCCGCTTGCAATGCAGCGCTCCCGGGAGCGTGGAGAGGAGCGAGAAAGGCGGCGGATGGTAAGTATAGCAGGACTACAACGGCCTATAGGTGAGTATATGTTTTTTTTTTTTTTAACTCTCTATACTACGTGGCTCTGTGCTGGGCAATATACTACGTGACTGGGCAATATACTACGTGGCTGGGAAATATACTACGTGACTGGGCAATATACCGTACTACGTGGGCTGTGCTATATACTACGTGGCTGGGCAATATACTACGTGACTGGGCAATATACTACGTCGCTGGGCAATATACTATGTGACTGGGCAATATACTACGTAACTGGACAATATACTACGTGACTGGGCAATATACTACGTGGCTGGGCAATATACTACGTGGCTGGGTAATATACTACGTTGCTAGGCAATATACTATGTGGCTGGGTAATATACTACGTGGCTGGGCAATATACTACGTGGACATGCATATTCTAGAATACCAGATGCGTTAGAATCGGGCCACTATATATAACTAGTATATATATATATATATATATATATATACAGTGGGGCAAAAAAGTATTTAGTCAGTCAGCAATAGTGCAAGTTCCACCACTTAAAAAGATGAGAGGCGTCTGTAATTTACATCATAGGTAGACCTCAACTATGGGAGACAAACTGAGAAAAAAAAATCCAGAAAATCACATTGTCTGTTTTTTTAACATTTTATTTGCATATTATGGTGGAAAATAAGTATTTGGTCAGAAACAAACAATCAAGATTTCTGGCTCTCACAGACCTGTAACTTCTTCTTTAAGAGTCTCCTCTTTCCTCCACTCATTACCTGTAGTAATGGCACCCGTTTAAACTTGTTATCAGTATAAAAAGACACCTGTGCACACCCTCAAACAGTCTGACTCCAAACTCCACTATGGTGAAGACCAAAGAGCTGTATAAGGACACCAGAAACAAAATTGTAGCCCTGCACCAGGCTGGGAAGACTGAATCTGCAATAGCCAACCAGCTTGGAGTGAAGAAATCAACAGTGGGAGCAATAATTAGAAAATGGAAGACATACAAGACCACTGATAATCTCCCTCGATCTGGGGCTCCATGCAAAATCCCACCCCGTGGGGTCAGAATGATCACAAGAACGGTGAGCAAAAATCCCAGAACCACGCGGGGGGACCTAGTGAATGAACTGCAGAGAGCTGGGACCAATGTAACAAGGCTTACCATAAGTAACACACTACGCCACCATGGACTCAGATCCTGCAGTGCCAGACGTGTCCCACTGCTTAAGCCAGTACATGTCCGGGCCCGTCTGAAGTTTGCTAGAGAGCATTTGGATGATCCAGAGGAGTTTTGGGAGAATGTCCTATGGTCTGATGAAACCAAACTGGAACTGTTTGGTAGAAACACAACTTGTCGTGTTTGGAGGAAAAAGAATACTGAGTTGCATCCATCAAACACCATACCTACTGTAAAGCGTGGTGGAAACATCATGCTTTGGGGCTGTTTCTCTGCAAAGGGGCCAGGACGACTGATCCGGGTACATGAAAGAATGAATGGGGCCATGTATCGTGAGATTTTGAGTGCAAACCTCCTTCCATCAGCAAGGGAATTGAAGATGAAACGTGGCTGGGTCTTTCAACATGACAATGATCCAAAGCACACCGCCAGGGCAACGAAGGAGTGGCTTCGTAAGAAGCATTTCAAGGTCCTGGAGTGGCCTAGCCAGTCTCCAGATCTCAACCCTATAGAAAACCTTTGGAGGGAGTTGAAAGTCCGTGTTGCCAAGCGAAAAGCCAAAAACATCACTGCTCTAGAGGAGATCTGCATGGAGGAATGGGCCAACATACCAACAACAGTGTGTGGCAACCTTGTGAAGACTTACAGAAAACGTTTGACCTCTGTCATTGCCAACAAAGGATATATTACAAAGTATTGAGATGAAATTTTGTTTCTGACCAAATACTTATTTTCCACCATAATATGCAAATAAAATGTTAAAAAAACAGACAATGTGATTTTCTGGATTTTTTTTTCTCAGTTTGTCTCCCATAGTTGAGGTCTACCTATGATGTAAATTACAGAAGCCTCTCATCTTTTTAAGTGGTGGAACTTGCACTATTGCTGACTGACTAAATACTTTTTTGCCCCACTGTATATATATATATATATATATATATATATATATATATATATATATACGGTCCGTGGCAGCATCACGTCCGGTGTGCGCTCCTTTATATACTCCTACCCTGTGACTGCACACTATCCCCCTGATGAAGGTGCCATCCAAAATGCGCGTAGGGGGCGGACAATTGGATCCCGTAAGCCCTTGCCGGTGTTACGCCTTAGGTATTAACCCCTTCTTTGAAGACACAAAAGAGAATAGTAACACCAAAAACACTCAGTTTGAAAAAAATTGCAGTAATCCGCAAGTGCTAGTAAAAAATGTAAAAAACAGGGTATTTGGTTGATACGTTTTTTGCAAAAAATGTATACTAAGCTGCTCTACCAAACTTCACGGTATACTCATATCAGAGCAGTCCTAACTAATGTATGCAATCCCTATCTGATGTATTTGAAAACCTGATCATCTGTATATTACCTGTGTGAACAGGGTTCAGAGAGGAAAAATCCATGTGTGCATACAGAATAGAACAGCTTTTGTGCAGATAGCCCAAGAGGAGTGATGGTGGATAACTTCCCAGTCTTGTAGACACAAGAGAACAATTATGGAAACAGAAACACATGGGCTACTTGCACAGTGAACAAGTCTGTAGGAACATGATGATCAGGCATGTTATGAACTGGTGGTTCAGAAACACAATGGACCTGGTGGTTAAGAGCACACAAAGTGACCTGATAGTTACTAATAACATAGGACGAGCTCTGAGACGTGGGAACTCTGCTGACCGCAATCCCTAATCCTATCACACCACACTAGAGGTAGCCGTGGAGCGCTCCTGACCAGACCTAGGCGCCCCGGGCACAGCCTGAGAAACTAGCTAGCCCTGAAGATAGAAAAATAAGCCTACCTTGCCTCAGAGAAATTCCCCAAAGGAAAAGGCAGCCCCCACATATAATGACTGTGAGTAAAGATGAAAATACAAACACAGAGATGAAATAGATTTTAGCAAAGTGAGGCCCGACTTACTGAATAGACCAAGGATAGGAAAGATAACTTTGCGGTCAGCACAAAAACCTACAAACAACCACGCAGAGGGCGCAAAAAGACCCTCCGCACCGACTAACGGTACGGAGGTGCTCCCTCTGCATCCCAGAGCTTCCAGCAAGCAAGACAAACCAATAAATCAAGCTGGACAGAAAAAATAGCAAACAAAAGTAACATAAGCAGAACTTAGCTTATGCAGGGCAGACAGGCCACAAGACGATCCAGGAGAGAGCAAGACCAATACTGGAACATTGACTGGAGGCAAGGAACAAAAAACTAGGTGGAGTTAAATAGAGCAGGACCTAACGACTTAACCTCGTCACCTGAGGAAGGAAACTCAGAAGCCGCAGCCCCACTCACATCCACCAGAGGAAGCTCATAGACAGAACCAGCCGAAGTACTACTCATGACCACAGGAGGGAGCTCGACCACAGAATTCACAACAGTACCCCCCCCCTTGAGGAGGGGTCACCGAACCCTCACCAGAGCCCCCAGACCGACCAGGATGAGCCAAATGAAAGGCACGAACCAGATCGGCAGCATGAACATCAGAGGCAAAGACCCAGGAATTATCTTCCTGACCATAACCCTTCCACTTTACCAGGTACTGGAGTTTCCGTCTCGAAATACGAGAATCCAAAATCTTCTCCACTATATACTCCAACTCCCCCTCAACCAAAACCGGGGCAGGAGGATCAACGGATGGAACCACAGGTGCCACGTATCTCCGCAACAATGACCTATGGAATACATTATGGATGGAAAAAGAAGCTGGAAGGGTCAAATGAAAAGACACAGGATTAAGAACCTCAGAAATCCTATACGGACCAATGAAACGAGGCTTAAACTTAGGAGAGGAAACTTTCATAGGAATATAACGAGACGACAACCAAACCAAATCCCTAACACGAAGTTGGGGACCCACACAGCGCCTACGGTTAGCGAAACGTTGAGCCTTCTCCTGGGACAATGTCAAATTGTCCACTACATGAGTCCAAATCTGCTGCAACCTATCCACCACAGTATCCACACCAGGACAGTCCGAAGACTCAACCTGCCCTGAAGAGAAACGAGGATGGAAACCAAAATTGCAGAAAAACGGCGAAACCAAAGTAGCCGAGCTGGCCCGATTATTAAGGGCGAACTCAGCCAAAGGCAAAAAGGACACCCAGTCATCCTGATCAGCAGAAACAAAACATCTCAGATATGTTTCCAAGGTCTGATTGGTTCGTTCAGTTTGGCCATTTGTCTGAGGATGGAAAGCCGAGGAAAAAGACAAATCAATGCCCATCCTAGCACAAAAGGCTCGCCAAAACCTCGAAACAAACTGGGAACCTCTGTCAGAAACGATGTTCTCCGGAATGCCATGTAAACGAACCACATGCTGGAAAAACAATGGCACCAAATCAGAGGAGGAAGGCAATTTAGACAAGGGTACCAAATGTACCATCTTAGAGAAGCGATCACAAACCACCCAAATGACCGACATCTTTTGAGAGACGGGGAGATCCGAAATAAAATCCATAGAGATATGTGTCCAGGGCCTCTTCGGGACTGGCAAGGGCAAAAGCAACCCACTGGCACGAGAACAGCAGTGCTTAGCCCGAGCACAAATCCCACAGGACTGCACAAACGAACGCACATCCCGCGACAGAGACGGCCACCAAAAGGATCTAGCCACCAAATCTCTGGTACCAAAGATTCCAGGATGACCAGCCAACACCGAACAATGAACCTCAGAGATAACTCTACTCGTCCATTTATCAGGGACAAACAGTTTCTCCGCTGGTCAACGGTCAGGTCTATTAGCCTGAAATTTTTGCAGCACCCGCCGCAAATCAGGGGAGATGGCAGACAAAATTACCCCCTCTTTGAGAATACCCTCCGGCTCAGGCAAACCCGGAGAGTTGGGCACAAAACTCCTAGACAGGGCATCCGCCTTCACATTCTTAGAGCCCGGAAGGTACGAAACCACAAAGTCAAAACGGGAGAAAAACAGCGACCAACGAGCCTGTCTAGGATTCAACCGTTTGGCAGACTCGAGATAAGTCAAGTTCTTGTGATCAGTCAAGACCACCACGCGATGCTTAGCTCCTTCAAGCCAATGACGCCACTCCTCGAATGCCCACTTCATGGCCAACAACTCTCGATTGCCAACATCATAATTACGCTCAGCAGGCGAAAACTTCCTGGAAAAGAAGGCACATGGTTTCATCACCGAGCCATCAGAACTTCTTTGCGACAAAACAGCCCCTGCTCCAATCTCAGAAGCATCAACCTCGACCTGGAACGGGAGCGAAACATCTGGCTGGCACAACACAGGGACAGAAGAAAAACGACGCTTCAACTCCTGAAAAGCTTCTACAGCAGCAGAAGACCAATTGACCACATCAGCACCCTTCTTGGTTAAATCAGTCAACGGTTTAGCAATACTAGAAAAATTATTGATGAAGCGACGATAAAAATTAGCAAAGCCCAGGAACTTTTGCAGACTTTTCAGAGATGTCGGCTGAGTCCAATCATAAATGGCCTGAACTTTAACAGGGTCCATCTCGATAGTAGTAGGGGAAAAAATGAAACCCAAAAATGAAACCTTCTGAACACCAAAGAGACACTTTGACCCCTTCACAAACAAAGAATTCGCACGCAGGACCTGGAACACCATTCTAACCTGCTTCACGTGAGACTTCCAATCATCCGAGAAGACCAAAATATCATCCAAGTATACAATCAGGAATTTATCCAGGTACTCTCGGAAGATGTCATGCATAAAGGACTGAAATACTGATGGAGCATTGGAAAGCCCGAATGGCATAACCAGGTACTCAAAATGGCCCTCGGGCGTATTAAATGCTGTTTTCCATTCATCGCCCTGTTTAATACGCACAAGATTATACGCACCACGAAGATCTATCTTGGTGAACCAACTAGCCCCCTTAATCCGAGCAAACAAATCAGACAGCAGCGGCAAGGGGTACTGAAATTTAACTGTGATTTTATTTAGAAGGCGGTAATCTATACAAGGTCTCAACGAACCATCCTTCTTGGCCACAAAAAAGAACCCTGCTCCCAATGGCGACGACGACGGGCGAATATGACCCTTCTCCAAGGATTCATTTACGTAACTCCGCATAGCGGCGTGCTCAGGCACAGACAAATTAAACAGTCGTCCCTTAGGAAACTTACTACCAGGAATCAAATCGATAGCACAATCGCAATCCCTATGCGGAGGTAGGGCACTGGACTTGGGCTCATCAAATACATCCCGGTAATCCGACAAGAACTCTGGGACCTCAGAAGGGGTGGATGATGAAATAGACAGAACTGGAACATCACCATGTACCCCCTGACAACCCCAGCTGGACACAGACATAGATTTCCAATCCAATACTGGGTTATGGACTTGTAGCCATGGCAACCCCAACACGACCACATCATGCAGATTATGCAACACCAAAAAGCGAATATCCTCCCGATGCGCAGGAGCCATGCACATGGTCAGTTGGGTCCAGTACTGAGGCTTATTCTTGGCCAAAGGCGTAGCATCAATTCCTCTCAATGGAATAGGATACTGCAAGGGCTCCAAGAAAAACCCACAGCGCCTAGCAAAGTCCAAGTCCATCAAATTCAGGGCAGCGCCTGAATCCACAAATGCCATGACAGAATAGGATGACAAAGAGCAGATCAAAGTAACGGACAAAAGAAATTTCGACTGTACCGTACCAATGGTGGCAGACCTAGCGAACCGCTTAGTGCGCTTAGGACAATCGGAGATAGCATGAGTGGAATCACCACAATAAAAACACAGCCCATTCCGACGTCTGTGTTCTTGCCGTTCAGCTCTGGTCAAAGTCCTATCACATTGGATAGGCTCAGGTTTATGCTCAGATAATACCGCCAAATGGTGCACATTTTTACGCTCACGTAAGCGTCGATCGATCTGAATGGCCAAAGACATAGACTCATTCAGACCAGCAGGCATAGGAAATCCCACCATGACATCCTTAAGGGCTTCAGAGAGACCCTTTCTGAAAATTGCTGCCAGCGCACATTCATTCCATTGAGTGAGCACAGACCACTTCCTAAACTTCTGACAATATATCTCTACCTCATCCTGACCCTGACACAGAGCCAGCAAATTTTTCTCTGCCTGATCCACTGAATTAGGTTCATCATACAGCAATCCGAGCGCCAGAAAAAACGCATCAATATCCCATAATGCAGGATCTCCTGGCGCAAGGGAAAATGCCCAGTCTTGAGGGTCGCCACGTAATAAAGAAATAATGATCTTAACTTGTTGAACTGGGTTACCAGAGGAGCGGGGTTTCAAAGCCAGAAACAGTTAACAATTATTTTTTTAATTCAGAAACTTAGCTCTATCTCCAGAAAATAAGTCAGGAATAGGAATTCTAGGTTCTACCATAGATTTCTGAACCACAATGTCTTGAATATTTTGTACTCTTGCAGCGAGATGATCCACACAAGAAAACAGACCTTTAATGTCCATCACTACACCTGTGTCCTGAACCACCCAAATGTCTAGGGGAAAAGAAAGACAAAACACAGTGCAGAGAAAAAAAAATGGTCTCAGAACTTCTCTTTTCCCTCTATTGAGAAGCATTAGTACTTTGGGCCTCCAGTACTGTTATGAACTGGTGGCTCAGAAACACAATGGACCTGGTGGTTAAGAGCACACAAAGTGACCTGATAGTTACTAATAACATAGGACGAGCTCTGAGACGTGGGAACTCTGCTGACCGCAATCCCTAATCCTATCACACCACACTAGAGGTAGCCGTGGAGCGCTCCTGACCAGACCTAGGCGCCTCGGGCACAGCCTGAAAAACTAGCTAGCCCTGAAGATAGAAAAATAAGCCTACCTTGCCTCAGAGAAATTCCCCAAAGGAAAAGGCAGCCCCCACATATAATGACTGTGAGTAAAGATGAAAATACAAACACAGAGATTAAATAGATTTTAGCAAAGTGAGGCCCAACTTACTGAATAGACCGAGGATAGGAAAGATAACTTTGCGGTCAGCACAAAAACCTACAAACAACCACGCAGAGGGCGCAAAAAGACCCTCCGCACCGACTAACGGTACGGAGGTGCTCCCTCTGCGTCCCAGAGCTTCCAGCAAGCAAGACAAACCAATAAAGCAAGCTGGACAGAAAAAATAGCAAACAAAAGTAACATAAGCAGAACTTAGCTTATGTAGGGCAGACAGGCCACAAGACGATCCAGGAGAGAGCAAGACCAATACTGGAACATTGACTGGAGGCAAGGAACAAAAAACTAGGTGGAGTTAAATAGAGCAGCACCTAACGACTTAACCTCGTCACCTGAGGAAGGAAACTCAGAAGCCGCAGCCCCACTCACATCCACCAGAGGAAGCTCATAGACAGAACCAGCCGAAGTACCACTCATGACCACAGGAGGGAGCTCGACCACAGAATTCACAACACAGGCACTTGCGGATTACTGCAATTTTTTTCAAACTGAGTGTTTTTGGTTTTACTATTCTCTTGTGTCTTCAGGTTTCTTGGTGGTGTGTGAACATGTTCCTACAGACTTGTTCACTGTGCAAGTAGCCCATGTGTTTCTGTTTCCATAATTGTTCTCTTGTGTCTACAAGACTGGGGAGTTATCTACCACCACTCCTCTTGGCCTATCTGCACAAAAGCTGTTCTACTCTGTATGCACACATGGATTTTTCCTCTCTGAACCCTGTTCACACAGGTGATATACAGATGATCAGGTTTTTAAATACATCAGATAGGGATTGCATACATTAGTAGGACTGCTCTGATATGGGTATACCGTGAAGTTTGGTAGAGCAGCTTAGTATACATTTTTTGCAAAAAACGTATCAACCAAATACCCTGTTTTTTACATCTTTTACTAGCACTTGCGGATTACTGCAATTTTTTTCAAACTGAGTGTTTTTGGTTTTACTATTCTCTTTTGTGTCTTCAGGTTTCTTGGTGGTGTGTGGACATGTTCCTACAAACTTGTTCACTGTGCAAGTAGCCCATGTGTTTCTGTTTCCATTAACCCCTTCTTTGTTTGCCTCTGTGTTCAGGTTATCTGATGTATGCCCTATGGATACATTATTCCACTGCTGCACTTTGATATGGAATACTATATAAATAGGATACTGCTTTTAATTTAATTAATACAAGGTGTGGTTCTTACCTACGGAATAAAGGGTCTAATAGGCATTGGTAGCTTAGGGTCCCCATGATACAATACTATAAGTACATATATTCTATTCCCATTGGACCTCTGTGACATCTTTATTTACTAGCATTATATGGGCTAGCTACTAAACATGCTGCTCATGTGGGTTCTGCATGTATTTTGCAAGTGATTTTATGTGCGATTTTTTGCATGTTTCATAATGTTGTCTCCTCTATGCCTTTTAACCCCTTCTTGACCTGTGACACAGCGTATGCGTCATGAAAGTCGGTGCCAATCCAAACTCTGACGCATATGCTGCGTCACAGAATGATCGCGTCCCTGCAGGCCGGGTGAAAGGGCTAAATGTAATTTCACTCGACCTGCAGGGACGGGGGAGTGGTTCTTCAGCCTAGGGGGGGGGGGGGGGGGGGCTTGGCCCTAGCCCCACCCCCCGTGGCTACGATCGCTCTGATTGGCTGTTGAAAGTGACGTTTCACTTTCATTCAGAGCAATCATAATATTTCACCAATGAAAATTGGTGAAATATTACAATCCAGCCATGACCGATGCTGCAATACCATCGGCCATGGCTGGAGACCGCGATCTGCCCCCGCCACCGATTCACCTCCCCCGTCCTGTCCGGTGCTCCGCTCCCCTCCATACTCCTGTCTGCTCCCCCACACTGGAAATCCGCGGTAAATCCACAAGTAAAACGCAGTGCTTTTACCTGCGGATTTTTAAAACACTGTGCGGAAAAATCCTCACACGAATCCGCAACGTGGGCACATATCCTTAGGGTTAGGGTTGGAATTAGAGTTAGGGTTGGAATTAGGGTTAGGGTTGGAATTAGGGTTAGGGTTGGAAATAGGGTTAAGATTAGGTTTAGGGGTGTGTTGGGGTTAGGGTTAGGCTTGTGGTTAAGGTTATGGTTAGGGTTGGGATTAGGGTTAAGGGTGTGTTGGGGTTAGGGTTTGGATTAGGGTTAGGGGTGTGTTGGGGTTAGGGTTGTGTTGGCTTTAGGGATGTGATTAGAGTTGGGATTAGGGTAGGGGTGTTTTGGGGTTAGTGTTGGAGTTAGAATTGAGGGGTTTCCACTGTTTAGGCACATCAGGGGTCTCAAAACGCAACATGGCGCCACCATTGATTCCAGCCAATCTTGCGTTCAAAAAGTCAAAAGGTGCTTCCTCCCTTCCGAGCCCCGACGTGCGCCCAAACAGTGGTTTACCCAAACATATGGGGCATAAGCGTACTCAGGAAAAATTGCACAACAACTTTGGGGGTCTAATTTCTCCTGTTACCTGTTAAGTCCTTCTCAGTCCCTGGCTTACTAGAGGTAGGGATCCAGAGTAAATGACACGCAAACAAGGTATTGTGTGATCATATACAAGGGAAGCCCAGGAGCACATCTCTCTCTCTGGGCTTTGCCCTCCCTTTATATAGAAAAGAATTATTCTTTTACAGACATGCGCACAAGCGCTCATATTTCACTATCTCTTACATAAACAATCTATACCAGTCTTTATCAGTAGAAAGTTACATCATCTGGAAGGTGAATGAAAGGCTGCTATTGAAAGAAGGAATGCACACATGATTACTTCCATGAAAGGAAATGTCAAGTCAGCAGAAATGTATCTTGTTGTAAGCGAGATTTCTCAGGAAGAAGATAAGATGGATTCCTTTAGTTCAGTCTGATCTCCACAATTCCCCCCTTTGACATTTTCTTTTATTTATTTTATTACCACAGGGCCAAAGACAAAGCCTTTATTTGGTATTACACATGTACATGCTTGTATTCAATAAGAGAATCAAATCTAGTATTAATTCTTCCGTTTAACTCTCGCAACCTTTTCTTTGTTTTGCAATAAGTACAGATATTACAAAGGGATAGCAAAATAAGCGCAATAATCAGTATTAGCAAAGGATAACATAAGAGAAGAAGGAAAAAAAAAAACTTTATACTCTTGCATCTATTACACAAAGTTTATCTGTGCATACTGAGATACTCTTGAGCACAATCTGGAATAGTACGTATATGACTACAATAATCATAACTATATGTATTATGCTCTGCATAATCCCAGCAACCCACCCACCGATTCCTCTGAACCAGTTGGCTGGGTTAAGAAAAGAAAAGGTATCTGACCACCAGCTATCCTTATTCTGGTCATTGTCTTTGTCATACTGATCTCTGAGTCGTTGTACGTCCTTTAATTTAAATGTCATACTCATAGTACTATTCGGGTCTATATAATGACAGCAGGTGGGTCCGATGATTTGACACATACCCCCTTGTGAGGCAGTTAGGTAATCCAATACCAGGGTATGTTGGTTAGTGACTATTATAAGCTGATTCTGTACAGCTATACTAGTGTTTAGTATATCCAATATATCCCAGATCTGATCATCTAGATAATCCGTGGCTCTAACTAATTTATCCCACATCTGTGTTAACATAGGATAAATAAAAATGGTACTAGCAATTTTGTTAGGAATTCCCATTTGTACTATATGTGGCCTCCCCGAGGGACGTGGTGAGTTATCTGCAGCTCTTTTATATAGTGTGTGCTTGGGCACGGCTTGCATATTCACTTGTTTATTTGAAATTATGAATGTAGCCGGGGTTAGGCGTCCTAATGTACAAGTACCCTTTATACCTACGGGAAGCCATTTATATGCTCCTTCTCCGCATATCCAAAATGTACCTTCAGGCAGATCCCATAGAGCTGAGTGCTGCAATACCAATCTGTGAGCCAAGTCCACAAATCTAGATACATTCTGAAGCATACACCAAGAGGGTTTTTGTCCCAAGGGGCTACAGTACCCGGCTGCGGGATTCCCACATACAGGCATTCCTTTGATATACTCATTGGATTCATTACAAACCAGGTTCCCCAGCTTACTTGTACAACTGTTTGCATCACCTTGGGGGAACAATTTAGAATGTTTCCATTTTCTATTATGTATGTATCTTTCCAATACTACAGGTTTGAAAGCATCAGAGGGGGGGACGGTTGTACTGAAACTAAGCTGTAGATTTTCTGTGGGGACCTGTCCTAAATTAGTTAATCCAGTCTTATTTCTAGGTACCCATTTTCCTCCCCTAAATGCTAAATATTGTAGATGTGTGTTACTCCCTGAGAGATTACCCTGCCACCAAGGAAATTCTACCCATCCCACAATTGGTATGGCGATTGTAGTATTCCACAGCCTAGCATTACCAATTTGGTTGTTGGCCAGGTTGTCTGAACAATTAGGCCAAGCGAATATTTCTTCTGCTAATACGGGAACTGCTAGAAAAGGTATACTTGTGGCTGATACCGGCGAATGGGTACAGATCCAACAATCTGTCAGGGTTTGTGTATTGTTTAACAAGTCATGCACTAATTTTCTATGATGTTGTACGAATCTATTGTTCAAAGGGGCTAGAGAATTCAGTCTATCCCACGCCTCCGTTGAGGTTATCATTATTAACATCAATATCATGAGTTTATACTGCTTTTCTTGCAATGGCTTGCATGTATCCATGATGCCTTTCCTTCAAGCTTGACTGATGTAGGTGTTGTCAACAGGACTTGGAAGGGTCCGTCAAACCTTGGTTCTAGAGCCTTTCTGGTGTGTCTTTTTACATAGACTTGATCACCTGGTTCCAACTTGTGACTTCCTTCTGTGTTGTCAGGATCTGGAAGGGAAGCAAAAACTTGTGCATGCACCTTAGTTAATTGTTTCTGAAGATTTTGCACATAAGAAGTCAATGACTCAATATTTAACACAAGTTGCTGTGGAAAATAACATCCTAAATTGGCAGTCCTGCCAAACAAAATTTCATATGGAGACAGTTTAGTCTTACCCCTTGGGGTATTGCGTATTGAGTAAAGGGCCAGTGAAAGGCATTCTGTCCAAGGCTTTCCTGTTTCAGCCATGGCTTTCTGTATTTTTAATTTTAAAGTTCCATTCATGCGTTCCACCTTACCAGAACTTTGAGGATGGTACGGAGTGTGTAACTGACTTTCAACACCCAACATTTTCAGTACATTTTGAAATATTTCTCCAGTGAAATGAGTACCCCTATCTGACTCGATCACTTCAGGGAGACCGTAACGGGGTATCAGTTCGGCAACTAGCTTTACAGCAGTGTTTTTAGCTGAAGCCTTCCGAACTGGATAGGCCTCTGGCCACCCCGAGAACATGTCCACACATACCAACACATACTCATACCCATTACTTTTTGGCAGCTGGATAAAGTCTATTTGTAATCGCTGAAACGGGTAGAGAGGTCGGACGTGGTGCTTCATAGGGGTCTTTGCTGTCTGTCCGGGATTATGTGTCAGGCATATAGCGCATGCAGCACAATAGTCTCTTGCATAGTTGCCAAAACCTGGAGCCAACCAGACTTGCTTTGCCAGTAGTGTCATTGCATTTGCAGACACATGAGTAGGGTGGTGCAGTCCACCAACTACAATCGGATACCAGGCTCTAGGTAGACATATTAGTCCATCTTTCTTCCAAATTCCCGCTTGTTCTTCTGCCCCTTCCTTTTTCCACCTGTCCCTCTCCTCTTCTCCTGCATCTTCCTGTGCTTGTCTCAGTCTATCTTCAGTATTTTCTGTGAGGTTTACAGTATGGACCTGTTGTAAGGGTTTGACTGCTGCTGCTTTGGCTGCTTTATCAGCCCTATCATTTCCCCTAGATTCCCTAGTGTCGAATCTCACATGTGCAGCTACCTTGATTACTGCTACTTCTTTTGTTTCTTGTGCAGCCTCTAAGATCTGTTTGATCAGAGAAGCATGTTTTACAGGTTGTCCTGACGCTGTCATGTAACCTCTAGCTCTCCAGATTACTCCAAAATCAAACACAATACCATGTGCATACCTAGAATCAGTGTATATATTAGCTGTCTGGTTCTCAGCTATTTTAAGAGCTTCAATCAATGCTGTTAGTTCTGCTTCTTGTGCAGACTGTTTCGGTGGAAGTGGTTCTGCTTTGAGAGTTTCAGATTCTGACACAACTGCATACCCTGTATGGAAGTTACCTGTGTCATCTGCAAACCTACTACCATCTATAAACAGCTCTAAATCTGGATTTTGAAGTGGTGTTTCGGATACATTGGGTAAGCCTACCGTTTCTTGTAAAATGAGCTCTGTACAATCATGTGTGTCTGTAGGGAAAAAATTTGCGTGTGGATCAGTGTCCTTATTCCCCCTTCAGACTCGAGAGGTAGCAGTGTAGCTATATTGAGAGTCTGAAGCCTAGCAAATGTGATAGTAGAGGGGAGCAACAAAGAACACTGCAGCCGCAAATGTCTGGCCATGGAAATGTGTTTTGGTTGGACCTGGTTTAATATCCCATAAACATCATGTGTAGTTTGAACTGTGAGTGGATGCTCTAGGACAATTTCTGATGCTTTGTCCAACAATAGTGAGACAGCAACAACTACACGTACACAGGTTGGCGCTGCTCTAGCTACGGGATCTAACCTTGCTGAAAGATATGCAATTGGTCTTTGTTTCCCTGCATGCTTCTGGGTAAGAACTCCTGTAGCATGGGAATCAACTTCTGCAGCCATAAGCTGAAACGGTTTGGTGTAGTCTGGTAGCCCTAACGCTGGAGCTGAAACAAGGGCATCTTTTAATTGTTGGAACGAAATCTGACCTTCTTTTGTCAACAAATAAGGTTCACTTTTTACACAGTCATACAGTGGTTGCATTAGTTGACTGGCATGTATAATCCATTGTCTACAATGAGACACTATTCCTAAAAATGCTCGTAGCTGTTTATGATTTCTAGGCTCATTCATCTGTCTTATTGCTTCAGTTCTTTGTGGTGTAAGATGCTTTTTACCTTGAGAAATGCAATGACCTAGAAAGACCACTTTGGTCTGACAAACTTGTAGCTTTTGTCTATTCACTTTACACCCTTCTTTTTCTAAAAAACATAGTAAACTCACAGTGGATCTTTCTGCAGTTTCTAGATCTGGGCAGCAAAGTAGTAGGTCATCCACATACTGCAAAATTACTACCTGTGGTTCGGGTTCAAACCTCTGAAGGACTGTTTGTAGGGCATTTGAATAAAGAGTAGGGGAGTGTATCATTCCCTGTGGAAGGCGTGTCCACGCCAACTGTTTGCCCTTAAATGTAAATGCAAACAAATGCCAACTATCTTGGTGTAAAGGAACCGAGAAAAATGCATTTGAAAGATCTATTACAGTAAATACTTGAGAACTGGCTGGTATCTGTGATAGTAACGTATGAGGATTGGGTACAACTGGGGTGATTGGATCTAGAACTTTGTTTATTTCTCTTAAATCATGTACCATACGATATTTGGGCATAGAACTCTTATCAAGAGTTCTCTTCTTGACTGGATACAGAGGAGTGTTAGCAGGTGATTGTATCTCTACCAAAACTCCTTTCTCTTTATATCCCTCTATCTGTTTTGTAATCGCTAGTTCCTGCTGGGCACTCACAGGGTATTGTCTGAGCTGTGGGAGAACAGTTCCTGGTTGCACAGATAGTTTTACAGGAGAGATATGCAATAGTCCCACATCGGTGTCACCCTGTGCCCACAGTGTTTCTGGGACCATTGAGAGGTCTAGATCTGTGGTGTACTCTTTTTCTTCAGCATAATCCTCAAAAGCCTGAATTCTAACATATTGTTCTAATGTTTCTGCATCATCAGGGATAGTCAGTATAACTGTGCCATCTTCCCTAAAATTGATGTTAGCTTCTAATTTCTTTAGGACATCAGTTCCTAACAAACATGTTGGGGCACCTCTGGCATACAAAAATCTGGATGCAAAACATTTAGGTCCTAATGAGACCTCTAGGGGCACAGTATATGGCAGTGTTCGAATTACCCCATCATAACCCTCAGCAAAAGTTGTTTGTTCTGAAATATCTTCCGGATTCGGAAGAAAATCTTGATTCAAAATTGAGGAAGTTGCACCTGTATCTATCAAAAATGGAATCTCTCTCCCCCCCACATTCACCTGTATCATAGGTCTTCTAGCTGGTAGGGAAGTTTGTAACACATCGAGTCAATCTGAATCTGGTATGGGACCATCTATGATGTTAGATTTCTGCTGGTTGTCCGTTTGGGGAGGGTTATTTCTGGGAACAAATTTGCCTGACTTTATATCTGCCAACTTCTTCCTGCACTCTCTTTGGAAATGACCTGGCTTTTTACAGTAGTGGCAAGGAAAGTTGTGTCTCACTCTTCCTCCTGTATTAGCTTGTGCTATTCTAACAGGCTTACGATTCTCTCTCATATCCATGACTATTCCTAAACATCGTTGTTTCACAATATTTGGTTGTTCAATTGTTCTCCAATCTGGAGTAGAGGATTTAAATTTTTCTCTGATTTTCGGATCTAGCCCCTCTATTAATTGTTTTGTAAAAAGTCTCCTTACTGAAGCATCAGTCAAATCCAATCCTTCATCCCTAAAGCTATTTTCTAATTCTTGACTATATTCTTCAATACTTTGCCCAAATTTCTGCATAATCACACCCGTAGATCCCCTTTCCCTCTGTTTTTCTCTCATGAAAATTATTAATGCCTCTGTGAACTGGGTACCTGATGCTTCTGTCTGTAAGGCACCCCCTTCTGCCACTGGTCTATTGGGCTGTAGGTGTGTCAATAATTCCTGAAAAAGTCCGGGGGACATTTTCATTCTACATAATTCTTCCCCGTCCGCCCAGACCCCAGCATGAGTCTGCATGATTTGTTGTATGTATTGTGCAAATCGGATGGGATATTGAGTGGGATCAGGCGCATTATGCAGAAGGGACATACCTTCAGCAGGGGACCAAGGAAAATACTGTCGGGTCTGGTGATATCTAGTTCCCATTACCCCGTCAGCACCAGGTTCCCTAAAGGGTCTTGGTACTACCCTAACAGGGGCAAGTACAGCGCCATGTCTAGGTGTACCACAGACTAGGCAATCATTTCTCCAATCTGGATTTTGTTGTCCACAGTGTGAACATACCCATCCTCCTACCCCACCAAGATTGGGATACAAGGCTGGAAATTGTTTTCCTCCTTCTGCTCCTCCAGATGGTACAAATGATTGGGCTTTTGGATCTAGGTAAGGTGGTGGGATTATGTCACAACTTTTTCCCTTCCCCATAATCCATTTGGAAGTGTCTGGATCATACTTCCAATTCTCCTCTTTAGCTGTTTTTGAGACCTCTATCATACAGTGTATGATTTCTTCCCACCCATTGTCTTTGATAATTCCACCTCGTTCTTTACTCAGTTTTTCCCATTCTGTACTGAACATAAGTGCTTCTGAAATTCCCAATTTTTCTCTTACCCTTCTAATCTGACTTCTGACTGTCTTCCCACATCTTTCCTGTATGATATCTGCTGCTTCCACTTGTCCTAAGACGGTTTTTGTCTGTTTATTTCCCATTTTTCTTTTTTTTTATTTTTTTCAATATTAGCTATTTCTACCCCAGGTGACGTTTGGACAATCACTTATCCTAGGTGATGTCTCGTTGCCTTCTCTCCTAGGGAGCTAAAATATTGAAGGGCTGATCTGCTCCATTCTTTCTAATGTGCAGAATGTACTTAAGTGCTATTATGCACGCAAACAGACCCAGCAACACCATACAGATCACAAAACTTTGTGTCAGTTAGCATACTTGTCCCAGGCTCATGGACCCGCGTCCTGGGCTCATTCTATCAAACCTTATCCAGAAATGAAGGAGGTTAAGCACTTAAATGAGAGTCAAGCATGGGCGGAGGTCTCCCCGAAAGGACGCAACCACATGACCCAGTTAGGCTGACTTCCGTGTATAAGGCTTATACCCCAACTATTTCGGCTTATTTTTCTACGCACTTTTGCTCTTCTTTCACAACATACCACAACCTTCACTCTGTTCACACACTGCCAGGGACAGGACTCATAAATCTATACAATATAGTAACCCGAGTTTTATAGGTATCTACTCACTACTAGACTAACCCAGCGTGACACGGCTCATAGAGATCTTTCGGATAATACAAGGCAGATAAAAGAGAACTAATAATGTCTCTTACCTGGCCAGGTTTTTCAGTTCATTTGCCGTCCATTATCCCAGATCTCCATTGTCCGTATCTGCAGGTGAATCTCGAGCAAATACTCTCATCTCGGGTCCCTGTTCGGTGCGCCAAAGAAATGTTAAGTCCTTCTCAGTCCCTGGCTTACTAGAGGTAGGGATCCAGAGTAAATGACACGCAAACAAGGTATTGTGTGATCATATACAAGGGAAGCCCAGGAGCACATCTCTCTCTCTGGGCTTTGCCCTCCCTTTATATAGAAAAGAATTATTCTTTTACAGACATGCGCACAAGCGCTCATATTTCACTATCTCTTACATAAACAATCTATACCAGTCTTTATCAGTAGAAAGTTACATCATCTGGAAGGTGAATGAAAGGCTGCTATTGAAAGAAGGAATGCACACATGATTACTTCCATAAAAGGAAATGTCAAGTCAGCAGAAATGTATCTTGTTGTAAGCGAGATTTCTCAGGAAGAAGATAAGATGGATTCCTTTAGTTCAGTCTGATCTCCACATACCCTTGGGGAAAGTAACAAAATGGGGGCTAAAAACTTATTTTTGTGTGAAAAAAATGATTTTTTATTTTCACGGCTCTGCGTTATAAATTTCTGTGAAGCACTTGGGGGTTCAAAGTGCTCACCACACATCTAGATAAGTTCCTTTTGGGGTCTAGTTTCCAATATGGGGTAACTTGTGGGGGTTTCTACTGTTTAGGCACATCAGGGTCTCTGCAAACGTAACATGACGCCCGCAGACCATTCCATCAAAGTCTGCATTCCAAAACGTCACTACTTCCCTTCCGAGCCCTGACGTGTGCCCAAACAGTGGTTTACCCCCACATATGGGGTATCATCATACTCAGGACAAACTGGACAACAGCTCTTGGGGTCCAATTTCTCATGTTACCCTTGTGAAAATAAAAAATTGCGGGCTAAAAAATAATTTTTGAGGAAAGAAAAATGATTTTTTATTTTCACTGCTCTGCGTTATAAACTTCTGTGAAGCACTTGGGGGTTCAAAGTGCTCATCGCACATCTAGATTAGTTCCTTGGGAGGTCTAGTTTCCAAAATGGGGGAGCTCCAGTGTTTAGGCACACAGGGGCTTCCAATCACGACATGGTGTCTGCTAACGATTGGAGCTAATTCCGAGCCTTGCCGTGTGCCCAAACAGTGGTTTACCACATATGAGGTATCAGTGTACTCAGGACAAATTGCCCAACAAATTTTAGGATCCACTTTATCCTGTTGCCTATGTGAAAATGAAAAAATTGAGGCTAAATGGAAGTTTTTGTGAAGAAAAAAAAAAAAAGTACTTTTTCATTTTTACGTATCAATTTGTGAAGCACCTGGGGGTTCAAAGTGCTCACTATGCATCTAGATAAGTTCCTTGGGGGGGTCTAGTTTCCAAAATGGGGTCACTTGTGGGGGTGCTCCAATATTTAGGCACACAGGGGCTCTCCAAACGCAACATGTTGTCTGCTAAAGATTGAAGCCAATTTTTCATTCAAAAAGTCAAATGGCGCTCCTTCCCTTCCAAGCCCTGTCGTGCGCCCAAACAGTGGTTCCCCCCATATATGGGGTATGAGCGTACTCAGGACAAATTGTACAGTAACTTTTGGGGTCCAATTTCTTCTTTTACCCTTGGGAAAATAAAAAAATTGTTGCTAAAAGATAATTTTTGTGACTAAAAAGTGAAATGTTCATTTTTTCCTTCAATGTTGCTTCTGCTGCTGTGAAGCACCTGAAGGGTTAATAAACCCATAAACAAAAAAAATTTGTTGTAAAAATGAGAAATCGCTGGTCAAATTTTAACAGTTATAACTTCCTAGCAAAAAAAAATTTTGTTTCCAAAATTGTTTTGATGTAAAGTAGACATGTGGGTAATGTTATTTATTAACTATTTTGTGTCACATAACTCTTTGGTTTAACAGAACAAAAATTCAAAATTTGAAAATTGCAAAATCTTTCAAAATTTTCGCCAAATTTCAGATTTTTTCACAAATAAACCCAAAAGTTATCGACCTAAGTTTACTACTAACATGAAGCCCAATATGTCACAAAAAAACAATCTCAGAATCGCTAGGATCCGTTGAAGCGTTCCTGAGTTATTACTTCATAAAGGGACACTGCTCAGAATTGCAAAAAATGGCCAGGTCATCAAGGTCAAAATAGGCTGGGTCATGAAGGGGTTAATAATAAAGATGTTATTTTTTGCACTATAAATTTTGGGCTTCTTTGATCGTCTTGTTCTTCTCCTATTTTCTTCATGTAAGTTGACGATTGGTCCTTATTTAGTCCTGTTCTTTGATTGGTATTGCCCACTAATTATCATAAGTATATATATTTGATGTATTTAACAATGACATTCATAAGCTATCTCTATATATATGGGGAACTGGGTCCATCATACTATATATATATCGGGGGCAGTGGGGATCATCATACTATAAATGTTGGACAGTGAGGACCATTATACTATATACGTATGCGGGACAGTGAGGACCTTCATACTGTGTGTGTATATATATCTATAGATATAATCGTCTCAGGTCCGCTTCCGTCTGTTTGCCTGTCACGGAAATCCCGCGTTGCTGATTGGTCGCGGCCGGCTGGGCACAACCAATCAGCAATAGACACGGTCCGGCCGCGAATTGGCCCCTCCCTACTCTCCTCCAGTCAGTCCCCCCTCCGTACTCCCCTCCAGTAAGCGCCCACATAGCGTTTTAGCAGTCCGTTAACGCTGCCATTAACCCTGTAAGTGTGACCAACTTTTTACTATTGATGCTGCCTGCGCAGCATCAATAGTAAAAACATATAATATTAAAAATAATTTTAAAAAAAATCGTTATATTCTCACCTTCCGGGATCTGCGGCAGCCTTTCCCGCTCCTCGCTCCGCTCCGCTCCAAAGAATTCATTGCGGCAATGACCCCAGATGACGTAGCCGTCTCACGAGACCACTACATCATCACGGGTTATTGCCGCAAAGCATCACTGGGAACGGAGCGTCATGAGGAGCATCGCTATAGGCCTGGGCTGGATCCGGGGGCTGCCGGAAGGTGAGTATTGTCATGATCCCAATGGCAGGGGATCACTTAAGGACAAGCACAAATACAAACAAGCTCTAGGGCGATGGAACCTGAGCTGACCGCGACCCTGAACCTAACACACAAATAAAAGTAGCCGGGGAACGTGCCTACGATGATCCTAGACGTCTCGCTCCAGCCGAAGATCTAACTTCCCCTATTAGAAGAAACACAGACCTCTCTTGCCTCCAGAGAAATTCCCCACAGAAATAGCAGCCCCCCACATATAATGACGGTGAAGTGAGAGGAAAGCACATACGCAGTATGAAAACAGTTTCAGCAAAATGAGGCCCGCTAAAGCTAGATAGCAGAGGATACAAAAGTGAACTGCGCGGTCAGCGAAAAACCCTTCAAAAAACCATCCTGAAATTACTTGAACTCATGTGCCAACTCATGGTACATGAGGAGCAATTTCAGCCCACTAGAGCAACCAGCAGCAAGAATCACATATCTGCAGGCTGGACTAAAAACCAAATAAAGCAAAACACCAAAACAGGAAAATCCAAACTTAGCTTGACCAGAAGGTTCTAGGAGCAGGGAGCAGAGGTAACAAGACACACTGGATACATTGATAACCGGCGAGGAAATGCCAGCAAAGCCAGGTTAAATAGGAAACTCCCATATCCTGATGGAACAGGTGGAACCCAGAGACCCAGGAAAGACAAGTCACCCAGCACCATCAGTAACCACCAGAGGGAGCCCAAAAACAGAACTCACAACAGTACCCCCCCCCCTTGAGGAGGGGTCACCGAACCCTCACGAGAACCACCAGGGTGACCAGGATGAGCCCTATGAAAAGCGCAAACCAAATCATCAGCATGAACATCCGAGGCAACCACCCAAGAATTATCCTCCTGACCATAACCCTTCCACTTGACCAAATACTGGAGTTTCCGTCTGGAAACACGAGAATCCAAGATCTTCTCCACAACATACTCCAATTCTCCCTCCACCAGCACTGGAGCAGGAGGCTCAAGCGAAGGAACAACAGGTACCTCATACTTCCGCAACAATGACCGATGGAACACATTATGAATAGCAAACGATGCCGGGAGATCCAAACGAAACGACACAGGGTTAAGAATTTCCAAGATCCTATAGGGACCGATGAACCGAGGCTTGAACTTAGGAGAAGAGACCTTCATAGGAACAAAACGAGAAGACAACCACACCAAGTCCCCAACAAGAAGTCGAGGACCCACGCGGCGACGGCGATTAGCAAACTGCTGAGCCTTCTCCTGGGACAACTTCAAATTGTCCACCACATGACTCCAAATCCGATGCAACCTATCCACCACCATGTCCACTCCAGGACAATCAGAAGGTTCCACCTGACCAGAGGAAAAACGAGGATGAAACCCCGAATTACAAAAGAAAGGAGAAACCAAGGTAGCAGAACTAGCCCGATTATTAAGGGCAAATTCGGCAAGCGGCAAAAAGGTAACCCAGTCATCCTGATCAGCAGAAACAAAACACCTTAAATAAGTTTCCAAGGTCTGATTAGTTCGTTCAGTCTGGCCATTCGTCTGAGGATGGAATGCAGACGAAAAGGACAAATCAATGCCCATCTTAGCACAGAACGTCCGCCAAAATCTAGACACAAACTGGGATCCCCTGTCAGAAACAATGTTCTCAGGAATCCCATGCAAACGAACCACATTCTGAAAAAACAGAGGGACCAACTCAGAGGAGGAAGGTAACTTAGGCAAGGGTACCAGATGAACCATTTTAGAAAAGCGATCACACACAACCCAGATGACGGACATTTTTTGAGAGACAGGGAGATCCGAAACAAAGTCCATGGAAATGTGCGTCCAAGGCCTCTTCGGGATAGGCAAAGGTGACAACAATCCACTGGCCCGAGAACAGCAAGGCTTAGCCCGAGCACAAACCTCACAAGACTGCATAAAAGAACGCACATCCCTCGACAAGGAAGGCCACCAAAAAGACCTGGCCACCAAGTCTCTAGTACCAAATATTCCAGGATGACCTGCCAACGCAGAAGAATGGACCTCGGAGATGACTCTACTGGTCCAATTATCCGGAACAAACAGTCTCTCAGGTGGACAACGATCAGGTTTACCCGCCTGAAACTCCTGCAAAGCACGTCGCAAGTCTGGGGAGACAGCAGACAAAATCACCCCATCCCTAAGGATACCAGAGGGCTCAGAATTTCCAAGGGAGTCAGGCACAAAACTCCTAGAAAGAGCATCCGCCTTCACATTCTTTGAACCTGGCAGGTATGAAACCACAAAATTGAAACGAGAGAAAAACAGTGACCAACGAGCCTGTCTAGGATTCAGACGCCTGGCAGACTCAAGGTAAATCAAATTTTTGTGATCAGTCAAGACCACCACACGATGTCTAGCACCCTCTAGCCAATGACGCCACTCCTCAAATGCCCACTTCATGGCCAAAAGTTCCCGATTACCAACATCATAATTCCGCTCAGCCGGCGAAAACTTTCTAGAAAAAAAACGCGCATGGCTTCATCACTGAGCCATCGGAGCTTCTCTGTGACAAAACCGCCCCCGCTCCAATCTCGGAAGCATCAACCTCAACCTGAAAAGGGAGCGAAACATCTGGCTGACGCAACACAGGAGCAGAAGAAAACCGGCGCTTAAGTTCCTGAAAGGCCTCCACAGCCGCAGGAGACCAATTAGCAACATCAGCACCCTTCTTAGTCAAATCCGTCAAAGGCTTAACAACACTAGAAAAATTAGTTATAAAACGACGATAGAAATTAGCAAAGCCCAAGAACTTCTGTAGACTCTTAAGAGATGTAGGCTGCGTCCAGTCACAAATAGCCTGAACCTTGACGGGATCCATCTCAATAGTAGAAGGGGAAAAAATATACCCCAAGAAAGAAATCTTCTGGACTCCAAAGAGACACTTTGAGCCTTTTACAAACAAGGAATTGGCCCGCAGGACCTGAAACACCTTCCTGACCTGCTGAACATGAGACTCCCAGTCATCAGAAAAAAACAAAATATCATCCAAATACACAATCATAAATTTATCCAGATATTCACGGAAAATATCGTGCATAAAGGACTGGAAGACTGAAGGAGCATTAGAAAGTCCAAAAGGCATTACCAAATACTCAAAATGGCCCTCAGGCGTATTAAATGCGGTTTTCCACTCATCACCTTGCTTTATTCGTATAAGATTATACGCACCCCGAAGATCAATCTTAGTGAACCATTTAGCCCCCTTAATGCGAGCAAACAAATCAGTCAACAATGGCAAAGGACACTGATATTTTACGGTAATCTTATTCAAAAGACGATAATCTATACAAGGCCTCAAGGAACCATCTTTTTTGGCCACGAAAAAAAAACCTGCTCCCAAAGGGGACGAAGATGGACGGATATGTCCCTTTTCCAAGGACTCCTTAACATAATCCCGCATAGCAGTATGCTCTGGCACTGACAGATTGAACAAACGACCTTTAGGAAATTTACTGCCTGGAATTAAATTTATAGCACAATCGCATTCCCTGTGAGGAGGAAGCGAACTGAGCTTAGGCTCCTCAAAAACATCCCGATAGTCAGACAAAAACACAGGAATCTCAGAAGGAGTAGATGAAGCGATAGAAATCGGAGGTGCATCATCATGAACCCCCTGACAACCCCAGCTTAACACAGACATTGATTTCCAGTCAAGGACTGGATTATGAGTTTGTAACCATGGCAGACCAAGCACTAGGACATCATGCAAATTATACAGTACCAGGAAGCGAATCACCTCCTGATGAACAGGAGTCATACGCATGGTCACTTGTGTCCAATACTGAGGTTTATTCATAGCCAAAGGTGTAGAGTCAATTCCCTTCAAAGGAATAGGGACTTCCAGAGGCTCCAGACTAAACCCACAGCGATTGGCAAATGACCAATCCATAAGACTCAGGGCAGCGCCTGAATCCACATAGGCATCGACGGAAATGGATGATAATGAACAAATCAGAGTCACAGACAGAATGAACTTAGACTGTAAAGTACTAATGGCAACAGACTTATCAACCTTTTTTGTGCGTTTAGAGCATGCTGATATAACATGAGCTGAATCACCACAATAAAAGCACAACCTTTTTTTCCGCCTATAATTTTGCCGTTCACTTCTGGACTGAATTCTATCACATTGCATTATCTCAGGTGACGGTTCAGACGACACCGCCAAATGATGCACAGGTTTGCGCTCCCGTAAACGCCGATCAATCTGAATAGCCATAGTCATAGACTCATTCAGACCAGTAGGCGCAGGGAACCCCACCATAACATCTTTAATGGCCTCAGAAAGGCCATCTCTGAACTTTGCAGCCAGGGCGCACTCATTCCACTGAGTAAGCACCGACCACTTCCGAAATTTTTGACAATAAATTTCTGCTTCATCTTGCCCCTGAGAGAGGGCCAACAAAGCTTTTTCAGCCTGAATCTCTTGGTTAGGTTCCTCATAGAGCAAACCCAATGCCAGAAAAAACGCATCCGCATTAAGCAACGCAGGGTCCCCTGGTGCCAATGCAAATGCCCAATCCTGAGGGTCACCCCGCAGGAAAGATATAATAATCTTGACTTGCTGAGCAGGGTCTCCAGAGGAGCGAGATTTCAAAGAAAGAAACAACTTGCAATTGTTCCTAAAATTCAGAAAACGAGATCTATCTCCAGAAAAAAACTCTGGGACAGGAATTCTAGGTTCAGACATAGGAGCATGTACAACAAAATCCTGTATATTTTGAACCTTAGCGGCAAGATTATTCAGGCTGGAAGCCAAACTCTGGACGTCCATGATAAACAGCTGGGATCAGAGCCATTCAAAGATTAAGAGGAGGAGGAAGTAGCCAGGCTGCAATAAGGCTAAGCAGCAAACTCTGAGGGAAAGAGAAAAAAAAAAAAAAAACTTCCTCAGACTACTTATCCTCCTACTTCAGCCAATACAATTAACACTTTGTGGGCCGGTTATACTGTCATGATCCCAATGGCAGGGGATCACTTAAGGACAAGCACAAATACAAACAAGCTCTAGGGCGATGGAACCTGAGCTGACCGCGACCCTGAACCTAACACACAAATAAAAGTAGCCGGGGAACGTGCCTACGATGATCCTAGACGTCTCGCTCCAGCCGAAGATCTAACTTCCCCTATTAGAAGAAACACAGACCTCTCTTGCCTCCAGAGAAATTCCCCACAGAAATAGCAGCCCCCCACATATAATGACGGTGAAGTGAGAGGAAAGCACATACGCAGTATGAAAACAGTTTCAGCAAAATGAGGCCCGCTAAAGCTAGATAGCAGAGGATACAAAAGTGAACTGCGCGGTCAGCGAAAAACCCTTCAAAAAACCATCCTGAAATTACTTGAACTCATGTGCCAACTCATGGTACATGAGGAGCAATTTCAGCCCACTAGAGCAACCAGCAGCAAGAATCACATATCTGCAGGCTGGACTAAAAACCAAATAAAGCAAAACACCAAAACAGGAAAATCCAAACTTAGCTTGACCAGAAGGTTCTAGGAGCAGGGAGCAGAGGTAACAAGACACACTGGATACATTGATAACCGGCGAGGAAATGCCAGCAAAGCCAGGTTAAATAGGAAACTCCCATATCCTGATGGAACAGGTGGAACCCAGAGACCCAGGAAAGACAAGTCACCCAGCACCATCAGTAACCACCAGAGGGAGCCCAAAAACAGAACTCACAACAGAGTATATAACTATTTTTTAATTCTTTTTTTAACAGGGATATGGTGCCCACATTGCTGTATACTACATGGGCTGTGTTATATACTGCGTGGGCTGTGTTAGATACTATGTCGCTGTGCTATATACTACGTGGGCTGTGCTATATACTACGTGAGCTGTGCTATATACTACGTGAGCTGTGCTATATACTACGTGGGCTGTGCTATATACTACGTGGGCTGTGCTATATACTACGTGGGCGTGCTATATACTACATGGGCTGTTATATACTGCGTGGGCTGTGCTATGTACTACGTGGGCTGTGCTGTATACTGCGTGGGCTGTGTTATATACTGCGTGGGCTGTGCTATATACTACGTGGGCTGTGCTATATACTGCGTGAGCTGTGCTATATACTGCGTGGGCTGTGCTATATACTACGTGGCTGTGCTATATACTACGTAGCTGTGCTATATACTACCGGGCTGTGCTATATACTACGTGGCTGTGCTATATACTACGTGGGCTGTGTTATATACTACGTGGCTGTGCAATATACTACATGGCTGTGCTATATACTATGTGGCTGTGCAATATACTACGTGGCTGTGCAATATATTACATGGCTGTATTATATACTACGTGGCTGTGTTACATACTACGTGGCTGTGCTATATACTACGTAGCTGTGATATATGCAGCATGGTTGTGCTATATACGTGGCTGTGTTATATACTAAGTGGCTGTGCTATATACTACGTGAGCTGTGCTATATACTGCGTGGGCTGTGTTATATACTACGTGGCTGTGTTATATACTACGTGGCTGTGCTATATACTACGTGGGCTGTGTTATATGCTACATGGGCTGTGAGACTCTTTCGCCCGGGGCCCTCAAAAACCTGCATATATATATAGCAGCAGCTTTACATGTGGCACAATGCTATATGGATCGTCTATGGGGCCATAAAGAACCGCATGGAGCATTATATGGGGCATCTATGGGGCCTTAACTGCATGGAGCATTATATGGGACATCTATGGGGCTATAAAGAACTGCATGGAGCATTATATGGGGCATCTATGGGGTCATAACTGCATGGAGCATTATATGGGGCATCTATGGGGCCATAACTGCATGGAGCATTATATGGGGCATCTATGGGGCCATAACTGCATGGAGCATTATATGGGGCATCTATGGGGCCATAAAGAACTGCATGGAGCATTATATGGAGCATCTATGGGGCCATAAAGAACTGCATGGAGCATTATATGGGGCATCTCTGCGGCCATAACTGCATGGAGCATTATATGGGGCATTATATGGGGCAACTATGGGGCCATAAAGAACTACATGGAGCATTATATGGTGCATCTATGGGGCGATAATGAACTGCATGGAGCATTACATGGTGCCATAAATAAATGCATGGAGCATTATATGGAGCATCTATGGGGCCATAAAGAACTGCATGGAGCATTATATGGGGCATCTATGGGGCCATAATGAACTGCATGGAGCATTATATGGAGCATTACATGGGGCCATAAAGAACTGCATGGAGCATTATATGGGGCATCTATGGGGCCATAAAGAACTGCATGGAGCATTATATGGAGCATCTATGGGGCCATAAAGAACTGAATGGAGCATTATATGGGGCATCTTATGGGGCCATAAAGTACTGCATGGAGCATTATATGGGGCATATTTGTATATGGAGCATCTTATGCGGCCATAATGAACTGTATGGAGCATTATATGGGGCCTATTTTGTATGGAGCATCTTATGGGGCCATAATGAACTGTATGGAGCATTATATGGGGCCTATTTTGTATGGAGCATCTTATGGGGCCATAATGAACAGTATGGAGCATTATATGGGACTCCTGATTCAATATGGATATTCAAAAACACTTAACCTACTGATGTCTCAATTAATTTTACTTTTATTTGTATCTATTTTCATTTTTGACATTTACCGGTAGCTGCTGCATTTTCCACCCTAGGCTTATACTCGAGTCAATAAGTTTTCCCAGTTTTTTGTTGCAAAATTAGGGGGGTCGGCTTATACTCGGGTCAGCTTATACTCAAGTATATACGGTATATATATATATATATATATATATATATATACAGTGGGGCAAAAAAGTATTTAGTCAGTCAGCAATAGTGCAAGTTCCACCACTTAAAAAGATGAGAGGCGTCTGTAATTTACATCATAGGTAGACCTCAACTATGGGAGACAAACTGAGAAAAAAAAATCCAGAAAATCACATTGTCTGTTTTTTTAACATTTTATTTGCATATTATGGTGGAAAATAAGTATTTGGTCAGAAACAAAATTTCATCTCAATACTTTGTAATATATCCTTTGTTGGCAATGACAGAGGTCAAACATTTTCTGTAAGTCTTCACAAGGTTGCCACACACTGTTGTTGCTATGTTGGCCCATTCCTCCATGCAGATCTCCTCTAGAGCAGTGATGTTTTTGGCTTTTCGCTTGGCAACACGGACTTTCAACTCCCTCCAAAGGTTTTCTATAGGGTTGAGATCTGGAGACTGGCTAGGCCACTCCAGGACCTTGAAATGCTTCTTACGAAGCCACTCCTTCGTTGCCCCGGCGGTGTGCTTTGGATCATTGTCATGTTGAAAGGCCCAGCCACGTTTCATCTTCAATGCCCTTGCTGATGGAAGGAGGTTTGCACTCAAAATCTCACAATACATGGCCCCATTCATTCTTTCATGTACCCGGATCAGTCGTCCTGGCCCCTTTGCAGAGAAACAGCCCCAAAGCATGATGTTTCCACCACCATGCTTTACAGTAGGTATGGTGTTTGATGGATGCAACTCAGTATTCTTTTTCCTCCAAACACGACAAGTTGTGTTTCTACCAAACAGTTCCAGTTTGGTTTCATCAGACCATAGGACATTCTCCCAAAACTCCTCTGGATCATCCAAATGCTCTCTAGCAAACTTCAGACGGGCCCGGACATGTACTGGCTTAAGCAGTGGGACACGTCTGGCACTGCAGGATCTGAGTCCATGGTGGCGTAGTGTGTTACTTATGGTAGGCCTTGTTACATTGGTCCCAGCTCTCTGCAGTTCATTCACTAGGTCCCCCCGCGTGGTTCTGGGATTTTTGCTCACCTTTCTTGTGATCATTCTGACCCCACGGGGTGGGATTTTGCGTGGAGCCCCAGATCGAGGGAGATTATCAGTGGTCTTGTATGTCTTCCATTTTCTAATTATTGCTCCCACTGTTGATTTCTTCACTCCAAGCTGGTTGGCTATTGCAGATTCAGTATTCCCAGCCTGGTGCAGGGCTACAATTTTGTTTCTGGTGTCCTTTGACAGCTCTTTGGTCTTTACCATAGTGGAGTTTGGAGTCAGACTGTTTGAGGGTGTGCACAGGTGTCTTTTTATACTGATAACAAGTTTAAACAGGTGCCATTACTACAGGTAATGAGTGGAGGAAAAAGGAGACTCTTAAAGAAGAAGTTACAGGTCTGTGAGAGCCAGAAATCTTGATTGTTTGTTTCTGACCAAATACTTATTTTCCACCATAATATGCAAATAAATTGTTAAAAAAACAGACAATGTGATTTTCTGGATTTTTTTTCTCAGTTTGTCTCCCATAGTTGAGGTCTACCTATAATGTAAATTACAGACGCCTCTCATCTTTTTAAGTGGTGGAACTTGCACTATTGCTGACTGACTAAATACTTTTTTGCCCCACTGTATATATATACTAGATTGTGGCCCGATTCTAACGCATCGGGTATTCTAGAATATGCATGTCCCCGTAGTATATGGACAATGATGATTCCAGAATTCGCGGCAGACTGTGCCCGTCGCTGATTGGTCGAGGCAACCTTTATGACATCATCGTCGCCATGGCAACCATTATGACATCTACGTCGATACTGCGCCCGTCACTGATTGGTCGAGGCGAATTCGCTGCAGACTGTGTCCGTCGCTGATTGGTCGAGGCAACCTTTATGACATCATCGTCGCCATGCTGTGCCCGTCGCTGATTGGTCGAGGCCGCCAGAGACGCAGGATTTCCAGGACAGACAGATGGAAAAACCCTTAGACAATTATATATATATAGAGATATATATATATATATATATATATATATATATATATATATATATATATATACATATATATATGCTACTGTTCAAAAGTTTGCGGCCACCCAGACAATTTTGTGTTTTCCATTTTACTTTTATTAATCAAATGAGTTGCCAAATGAATTTAAAATCTAGTCCAGACATTGACAAGGTTCGAAAAAAAGATTTTTATTTGAAATAATAATTTTCTCCTTCAAACTTTGCATTTGTCAAAGAATGCTCTCTTTGCATCAATTACAGCATTGCAGACCTTTGGCATTCTAGCAGTTAATTTGCTGAGGTAATCTGGAGAAATTTCACCCCATGCTTCCAGAAGCCCCTCCCAGATGTTGATTTGACTTGATGGGCACTTTTTGCGTACCATACGGTCAAGCTGCTCCCACAACAGCTCAATGGGGTTGAGATCTGGTGACTGCGCTGGCCACTCCACTACAGGTGCCTGCTTCTTCCCTAAATAGTTCTTGCATAATTTGGAGGTGTGCTTTGGGTCATTGTCCTGTTGTAGGATGAAATTGGCTCCAATCAAGCGCTGTCCACAGGGTATGGCATGGCGTTGCAAAATGGAGTGATAGCCTTCCTTATTCAATATCCCTTTTACCTTGTACAAATCTCACACTTTACCAGCACCAAAGCAACCTCAGACCATCACATTACCTCCATGATGCTTGACAGATGGCATCAGGCACTCTTCCAGCATCTTTTTAGTTGTTCTGCGTCTCACAAATGTTCTTCTGTGTGATCCAAACACCTCAAACGTGTATTCGTCTGTCCATAACACTTTTTTCCAATCTTCCTCTGACCAATGTCTGTGTACTTTTACCCATATTAATCTTTTACTTTTATTAGCCAGTCTCAGATATGGCTTTTTCTTTGCCACTCTGCCCTGAAGGCCAGCATCTCAGAGTCACCTCTTCACTGTTGACGTTGACACTGGCGTTTTGCGTGTACTATTTAATGAAGCTGCCAGTTGAGAACCTGTGAGGCGTCGATTTCTCAAACTCTCAGACTCTAATGTACTTGTCTTGTTGCTCAGTTGTGCCGCAGGGCTTCCCACTTCTCTTTCTACTCTGGTTAGAGCCTGTTTGTGCGCTCCTCTGAAGGGAATAGTACCACCGTTTGTAGGAAATCTTCAGTTTCTTGCCAATTTCTCGCATGGAATAGCCTTCATTTCTAAGAACAAGAATAGACTGTCGAGTTTCACATGAAAGTTCATTTTGGGAGTTTAATGGAACCAACAAATGTAATGCTCCAGATTCTCAACTAGCTCAGAGGAAGGTCAGGTTTATAAATTCTCTAATCAGCCAAACTGTTTTCAGGTGTGTTAACATACTTGCACAAGGGTTTTCAAGGGTATTTTAAACATCCATTAGCCTTCTTACACAGTTAGCAAACAGAGGACCATAAGAACACTGGAGTGATGGAAATGGGCCTCTTTACACCTATGAAGATATTGAATTACAAACCAGACGTTTGCAGCTAGAATAGTCATTTACCACATTAACAATGTATAGAATGTATTTCTGAATCATTTAGCTTAATTGGAAAAAACTGCTTTTCTTTAAAAAATAAGGACATTTCTAAGTGACCCTAAACTTTTGAACAGTAGTGTATATATACACTGCTCAAAAAAATAAAGGGAACACTAAAATCCCACATCCTAGATATCACTGAATTAAATATTCCAGTTGTAAATCTTTATTCATTACATAGTGGAATGTGTTGAGAACAATAAAACCTAAAAATTATCAACGTAAATCACAACTAATATCCCACTGAGGTCTGGAGTTGGAATGATGCTCAAAATCAAAGTGGAAAATGAAGTTACAGGCTGATCCAACTTCAGTGGAAATGTCTCAAGACAAGGGAATGATGCTCAGTATTGTCTGTGGCCACCACGTGCCTGTATGATCTCCCTACAACGTCTGGGCATGCTCCTGATGAGGCGGCAGATAGTCTCCTGAGGGATATTCTCCCAGACCTGGACTAAAGCATCTGCCAACTCCTGGACAGTCTGTGGTGCATTGTGACGGTGATGGATGGTGCGAGACATGATGTCCCAGATGTGTTCAATCGGATTTAGTTCTGGGGAATGGGCGTGCCAGTCCATAGCTTCAATGCCTTCATCTTGCAGGAACTGCTGACACACTCCAGCCACATGAGGTCTGGCATTGTCCTGCATAAGGAGGAATCCAGGGCCAACAGCACCAGCATATGGTCTCACAAGGGATCTGAGGATCTCATCTCGGTACCTAATCACTGCATCAATAATAATAATAATTTTTTATTCGTATAGCGCCAACAATTCCGCAGCACTTTACAATTAAGCGGGGACAATTACAGACAATAAATTCAATACAAGTTAGAACAATTTAAACAGTGACATTAGGAGTGAGGTCCCTGCTCGCAAGCTTACAATCTACAAGAAAATGGGGGGACACAATACAGTAGGTGAAAAGTGCTTGTTATTTCAGGTCTGGTAGTTATAGTTATAATAAATAGGGATTTCCATATAAAGCTGCATGATCCGGTCATCAGCGTGTGTGTTTAAGTGCAATAGTCAAGTATGAAGTGCAGTTATCGTGTGCATGGAGGGTGTAGAGACAGATGAATAGTAGGGTGCAGATTCAGAATAATATTTGGAAGGAGGGACCAGGGCAAAGTTAGTTTACTGAGTAGTTGATATGGTAGGCTTGTTTGAAGAGCTGGGTTTTTAAAGCGCGCTTGAATAGGTCGGGGCTAGGTATCAGCCTGATCGTCTGGGGAAGTGCATTCCAGAGAGCTCGCGCAGCACGAGTCTTGGAGACAGAAGTGCGAGGTCCGGATTACGGGGGATGCTAGTCTTAGGTCATTTGTAGAACGGAGGGCATGTGTAGGGCGATAGACAGAGATGAGAGAGGAGATATAAGGCGGTGCAGAACTGTGGAGAGCTTTGTGGGTGAGAGAGATGAGATTATACTGGACCCTGTAGCGAATGGGTAGCCAGTGTAATGACTGACACAAGATGGAGGCATCGGTGAAGCGGCTGGACAGATATATGACCCTGGCTGCCGCATTCGAGATGGATTAGAGAGGAGAAAGTTTGGTAAGAGGGAGACCGATCAGAAGAGAGTTGCAGTAGTACAGACGGGAATGAATAAGAGTGACAGTAAGAGTCTTAGCAGTTTCAAAGGTGAGAAAAGGTCGGATTCTGGAGATGTTTTTAAGATGCAGGTGACAAGAGCGAGTGAGTGATCGGATATAGGGAGTAAAAGAAAGTTCGGTGTCGAATGTGACCCCAAGACAGCGGGCATGCTGCTTGAGAGTTATGGTTGATCCCTCCAGGGTATTTTCGATGTTGGGTAGAGTGAGGTTAGTAGAAGGGAGAAACACAAGAAGTTCCGTTTTGGAGAGATTTAGTTTCAGATAGAGGAATCAATGCGTGGCATGAAGGCGATCAGCAGTGGCACTGCTGAGGTGTTATGGAAGCCCAGGTTGTTTTGATAGCAGCCTTCTGCTCGTCTGCATTGTTGGGTCTGGTGTCTCTCATCTTCACAGTACCGCATAGATCAGGCGAGGTTGCTGGCCAATCAAGCACAGTGATACTGTTGTTTTTAAACCAAGTATTGGGACTTTTGGCAGTATGGACAGATGCCATGTATTGCTGGAAAATGAAATTTCCATCTCCAAAAAGCTTGTCGGCAGAAGGAAGCATGGAGTGCTCTAAAATTTCCTGGTAGATGGCTATGTTGACTTTGGTCTTGACAAAACACAGTGGACCTACACCAGCAGATGACATGGCTCCCCAAACCATCACTAATTGTGGAAACTTCACACTCACCTCAAGCAGCTTGGATTGTGGCCTCTCCACTCTTCCTCCAGACTCTGGGACCTTGATTTCCAAATGAAATGCAAAATTTACTTTTATCTGAAAACAGCACCTTGGACCACTGAGCAACAGTCCAGTTCTGTTTCACCTTGGCTCAGGTAAGAAGCTTCTGGCATTGTCTATTGGTCATGAGTGGCTTGACACAAGGAATGCGACACTTGTAGCCCATGTCCTGGATACGTCTGTGTGTGTGTGGCTCTTGAAGCAATGACTCCAGCAGCAGTCCACTCCTTCTGAATCTCCCCCAAATTTATGAATGGCCTTTTCTTAACCATCCTATCAAGGCTGCGGTTATCCTGGTTGCTTGTGCAACTTTTTCTACCACACTTTTTCCTTCCACTCAACTTTCCATTAATATGCTCTGATACAGCACTCTGTGATCAGCCAGCCTCTTTAGCAATGACCTTTTGTGGCTTACCCTAATGACCTGAATTTAACATCTTCAATAATCAGAACCTCCCACTCCCGTCTCCAAGACTTTTCACGTGCGGTGCCAATTTGTTGAAATGCACTACCCAGGTTATTTTAATTAATCCTCAATACCCACTATTTTAAGCATGATACTTAGCACAGGGTTACACACCCAAAAAAAATTGGAAAATGGTACCCAAAGTATAGTAGAAAAATAGCAAAAAATGGGACTCTAAAACATAATATTTAATAGGACGATTAAAATGACATGACCGAAAAACAACTGGCACATCCAAACTAGTGTGAATAGGTGCATACCAGGAGCAGCTACCTCCATATATAATATACAAAATACCTCAATATCATCGAGCCACTCTGGGGTGATCTCAAGTACATTGTTCATGCTAGAAAGGCCAGGAATTTACAGGAACTGGAGGCTTTTTGCCAAGAAGAGTGGGCAGCTTTACCATCTGAGAAAATAAAGAAGCTCATCCACAACTACCAGAAAAGACTTCAAGCTGTCATTGATGTTAGAGGGGGCAATACATGGTATTAAATGGGGTATGTGAACTTCTGATGGCTAAATGACTTCACCCAACCACTACCCATGAGTGGAGAAAAAGTTTTGTCGTTATCATTCATATTCTCTGAAAACTGTCCAAGAAAGCAAAAATTTTGCCGGGGTATGTAAACTTTCGTTGGAAGGGGGCATTTGGGATATTATATCCTTCAAAGGAGCATACAGGTCTTTGCACAGTAGGGGCATTAGTACTTTCTATGGGACACTTCATTTTTTATGGGGAGGGAGTAATCATAGTAACGACACTATTTTTTAAATTTTGGGGTCAGTGTTCCACATCACAAGTGCACGAAGAGTGTGGATTTTTTGTAGGTTAGGATTAGATAGAGACGGCTGTGGAAATGTGAGAAGTCAAATGTGTTTTTGTTGTAATTTCTGGTGACGAGTCATTGCTGGAGAAGTTGTCATTTCGGTCTGGGCCAGATGGAAAAGTGAGCAACCTGAATCAGAAAGAACATCATCTGTAAGTCACTATATATAACTTACTGTAATCACGTGTATGTTCTGCGGGACTGATATCTACCAATATACAGTTACTGTAAGGTGGTAACATTGCTCTTTAGTAGCGTTTTTTCTTTTTTTTACTTATTAG
Source organism: Ranitomeya imitator (assembly GCF_032444005.1). Taxonomy (NCBI): domain Eukaryota; kingdom Metazoa; phylum Chordata; class Amphibia; order Anura; family Dendrobatidae; genus Ranitomeya; species Ranitomeya imitator. Next base: position 658,869,227 of record NC_091282.1, read on the forward strand.
CTTAATTAACACAGCTTAATGTGCTTCAGTCATTGTGTAGTAGAAGGTGTATGGTATCATTGGTCTTTGTATAGTGTTTTGTTATGTAGAGGTAATGGTGATATTGTAATATTATGTATTCACTGTGTAGTGGTGATGTTAGTGGACATCATGTAGCAGTATTGTTTTGGCCTTTTACAGTAGTAATTTTGATAATATTGGTCTTTGCATTGTGTGTTTTTGGTTAGCAGCAGCGATATACTTTATTTATATACAGTTGTGCTCAAAAGTTTACATACACCGGCAGAATTTTTGCTTTCTTGGCCTTTTTTCAGAGATAACGTGCTGCATTCATCTTTCCTTCAACTTAGACCAAGTTTCCTGTACATTTGTAGCTCACACATTCCCAAAACATCAGTGATCCACCTCCGTGCTTTACAGTAGGAATGGTGTTCCTTTCATCCTAGGCCTTGTTGACCTCTCTCCAAATGTCACATTTATGGTTGTGGCCAAAAAGATCAATTTTGGTCTCATCACTCCAAATTACCTTGTTCCAGAAGTTTTGAGGCTTGTCTCTGTGCTTTTTAGCATATTGCAGCAAGATACTTTGTGGCATTTGCGCAGTAATGGCTTTCTTCTGGCAACTCGACCATGCAGCCCATTTTTCTTCAAGTGCCTTCTTATTTTGGATCTTGAAAAAGCCACACCACTAGTTTTCAGAGAGTCCAGTATTTCAGCTGAAGTTATTTGTGGGTTTTTCTTTGCATCCCGAACTATTTTCCTGGCAGGTGTGGAAGACATTTTTGTTGGTCTACCTGACCGTGGTTTTGTTTTTACAGAGCTTCTGATTTTCCATTTGTTAATCACAGTTTGAACGCTGATGACTGGCATTATCAATTCCTGGGATTTTTTTTGTATCCCCTTCCTGTTTTATACAATTCAACTACGTTTTCCCATAGATCCATTGACAATTCTTTTGCTTTCCCCATGACTCACAATACAGAAACTTCATTCCCTAGATGAAAGATGCAAGAGTCTGTCTGAATCCCGGAAACTCCAAGAAAGCATGAATTCTGCCGGGATATGTAAACTTTTGAGCACAACTGTATGTATAGATGCTATTTTAAATGACTTTAGGGTGGTCGTGTGGGGAGACATGCACTTTGGGGCTTGGACCCCTGATCTTTTATTACCCTAGTAACACCCTTGCAGTAGTGTGTGTTTAACCCCTTAGCGACCGCCGATACGCCTTTTAACGGCGGCCGCTAAGGGTACTTAAACCACAGCGCCGTTAATTAACTGCGCTGTGGAAAAAGTAAATAGCGCCCCCCAGAGTCGGATTTTCTCCGGGGTCTCGGCTGCCGGGGGTAGCCGAGACCCCAGAGAACATGATTCGGGGTTTTTTTTTACCCACCCCGCATTTGCGATCGCCGGTAATTAACCGTTTACCGGCGATCGCAAAAAAAAAAAAAGCAATCTTTTTTTAATTTCTCTGTCCTCCGATGTGATCGCACATCGGAGGACAGAGAAAAGGGGTCCCAGGTGGCCCCCCAGTACTTACCTATCTCCCCCGATGCTCCTCGTGGCTCCCGGTGGGCGCCGCCATCTTAAAAATGGCGGGCGCATGCGCAGTGCGCCCGCCGACCGGCCCCGCGAGAATCTTTGGGGTCTCGGCTGCCGGGGGTAGCCGAGACCCCAAAGAGCATGATCTGGGTCGGTTTTACTGACCCCTGTTTTGCGATCGCCGGTAATTAACTGTTTACCGGCGACCGCAAAAAAAACAAAAAAGTAAAGTGTAATTCTCTGTCCTCTGATGTGATCGCACATCAGAGGACAGAGAAATAGGGGGATTCGGGGACCCTACAATACTCTCCTCCTGCTGCTCCTCCTGGCCGCCGGCAAAAGAAAATGGTGGGCGCATGCGCAGTGCGCCCGCCATCTGTCTCCATCTGCTGGCCGGCAGGAGAACAGCAGTTGGGGCTAAAATTAGGGTTAGGGGTAGGGTTAGGGCTAGGGTTAGGGCTAGGGTTAGGGTTAGGGCTAGGGCTAGGGTTAGGGCTAGGGTTGGGGCTAAATTTAGGGTTAGGGTTGGGGCTAAATTTAGGGTTAGGGTTGGGGCTAAATTTAGGGTTAGGCTTCTTTCACACTTACGTCGGTACGGTGCTGTCGCCATGCGTCGGCCCGACATACCGACGCACGTTGTGAAAATTGTGCACAACGTGGGCAGCGGCTGTAGTTTTTCAACTCATCCGCTGCCCAATCTATGTCCTGGGGAGGAGGGGGCGGAGTTACGGCCACGCATGTGCAGTCATAAATGGCGGATGCGACGTACAAAAAAACGTTTCATTGAACTTTTTTTGTGCCGACGGTCCGCCAAAACACAACTGATCCAGTGCACGACGGACGCGACGTGTGGCCATCCGTCACGATCCGTCGGCAATACAAGTCTATGGGCAAAAAACGCATCCTGCGGGCACATTTGCAGGATCTGTTTCTTGTCCAAAACGACGGATTGCGACGGATGCCAAACAACGCAAGTGTGAAAGTAGCCTTAGGGCTAGGGTTAGGGTTGGTGCTAAAGTTAGGGCTAGGGTTGGGGCTAAAGTTAGGGTTAGAGTTGGGATTAGGGTTAGGGTTTGGATTAGGGTTGGTATTAGGGTTAAGGTTGGCATTAGGGTTACGCTTGGGATTAGGGTTAGGTTTGGGATTAGGGTTAAGGTTAGGGTTGTGATTAGGGTTAGGGTTAGGGTTGTGATTAGGGGTGTATTGGGATTAGGGTTAGGTTTGAGGTTGGGGTTGAGATTAGGATTAGGGGTGTGTTGGATTTAGGGTTTTGATTAGGGTTATGGTTAGGGTTGACATTAGGGTTGTTTTGGGGTAAGGGTTGTGATTATGGTTAGGGTTAGTGATTAGGATTATGGATCAGGTTGGGATTAGGGTTAGGGGTGTGTTGGGGTTAGGGTTGGAGCTAGAATTGGGGGGTTTCCACTGTTTAGTTACATCAGGGGGTCTCCAAACACGACAGCCAATTTTGCGCTCAAAAAGTCAAATGGTGCTCCCTCCCTTCTGAGCTCTGCCGTGCGCCCAAACAGTGGGTTACCCCCACATATGGGGCATCAGCGTACTCGGGATAAATTGGACAATAACTTCTGGGGTCCAATTTCTCTTGTTACCCTTGTGAAAATAAAAACTTGGGGGCTACAAAATCTTTTTTGTGGAAAAATATATATATATTTTTTTATGACTCTGCATTATAAATTTCTGTGAAGCACTTGGGCATTCAAAGTTCTCACCACACATCTATATAAGTTCCTTGGGGGGTCTAGTTTCCAAAACGGGGTCACTTGTGGGGGGTTACTACTGTTTAGGTACATCAGGAGCTCTGCAAACGCAACATAAGGCCCACAGACCATTCTATCTAAGTCTGCATTCCAAAACGGCGCTCCTTCCCTTCCGAGCTTTGCCGTGCGCCCAAACAGTGGTTTACCCCCACATATGGGGCATCAGCATACGCAGGATAAATTGGACAACAACTTTAGTGGTCCAATTTCTCCTGTTACCCTTGTGAAAATAAAAACTTGGGGGCTACAATATCTTTTTTGTGAAAAAAAAAATATTTTTTATTTTCACGACTCTGCATTCTAAACTTCTGTGAAGCACTTGGGCATTCAAAGTTCTCACCACACATCTAGATAAGTTCCTTGGGGGGTCTAGTTTCCAAAATGGGGTCACTTGTGGGGGGTTACTACAGTTTAGGTACATCAGGGGCTCTGCAATCGCAACATAATGCCCACAGACCATTCTATCAAAGTCTGCATTCCAAAAAGGCGCTCCTTCCCTTCCGAGCTCTGCCGTGCGCCCAAACAGTGGTTTACCCCCACATATGGCGCATCAGCGTACTCGGGATAAATTGGACAACAACTATTGCAGTCCAATTTCTCCTGTTACCCTTGTGAAAATAAAAACTTGAGGGCTACAATATCTTTTTTGTGGAAAAAAAAAATATTTTTTATTTTCACGACTGCATTCTAAACTTCTGTGAAGCACTTGGGCATTCAAAGTTCTCACCACACATCTAGATAAGTTCCTTGGGGGGTCTAGTTTCCAAAATGGGGTCACTTGTGGGGGATTTCTACTGTTTAGGTACATCAGGGGCTCTCCAAACGCGACATGGCGTCCGATCTCAATTCCAGCCAATTCTACATTGAAAAAGTAAAACGGCACTCTTTCTCTTCCAAGCTCTGCGGTGCGCCCAAACAGTGGTTTACCCCCACATATTGGGTATCGACGTACTCAGGAGAAATTGCACAACAACTTTAGTGGTCTAATTTCTCCTGTTACCTTTGTGAAAATAAAAATTTGTGGGCAAAAAGATAATTTTTGTAGAAAAAATGTGATTTTTTTTTCCACGGCTCTACATTATAAACTTCTGTGAAGCACATGGGGGTTTAAAGTGCTCACCACACATCTAGATAAGTTCCTTAAGGGGTCTAGTTTCCAAAATGGGGTCACTTGTGGGGGGTTTCCACTGTTTAGGCACATCAGGGGCTCTCCAAACGCGACATGGCGTCCAATCTCAATTCCAGCCAATTCTACATTGAAAAAGTAAAACGGCGTTCCTTTACTTCCAAGCTCTCCCATGCACCCAAACAGTGGTTTTTCCCCACATATGGGGTATCGACGTATTCAGGAGAAATCGCACAACAAATTTTGTGGTCTAATTTCTTCTGTTACCCTTGTCAAAATAAGAATTTGTGGTCGAAAAGATCATTTTTGTGTAAACAAAAGCGATTTTTTATTTTCACGGCTCTACGTTATAAACTTCTGTGAAGCACTTGGGGGTTCAAAGTGCTCAACACACATCTAGATAAGTTCCTTAATTGGTCTAGTTTCCAAAATGGTGTCACTTGTGGGGAGTTTCCACTGTTTAGGCACATCAGGGGCTCTCTAAACGTGACATGGCGTCCGATCTCAATTCCAGACAATTCTGCATTGAAAAAGTCAAACGGCGCTCCTTCACTTCTAAGTTCTGCGGTGCGCCCAAAAAGTGGTTTACCCCCACATATGGGGTATTGGCGTATTCAGGAGAAATTGCATAACAAAATTTATGGTTACATTTCTGTTTTTACACTTGTGAAAATAAAAAAAATGGTTCTGAATTAAGATGTTTGCAAAAAAAAGTTAAATGTTCATTTTTTCCTTCCACATTGTTTCAGTTCCTGTGAAGCACGTAAAGGGTTAATAACCATCTTGAATGTGGTTTTGAGAACCTTGAGGGGTGTAATTTTTAGAATGGTGTCACACTTGGGTATTTTCTATCATATAGACCCCTCAAAATGACTTCAAATGTGATGTGGTCCCTAAAAAAAAATGGTGTTGTAAAAATGAGAAATTGCTGGTCAACTTTTAACCCTTATAACTCCCTAACGAAAAAAAATTTTGTTTCCAAAATTGTGCTGATGTAAAGTAGACATGTGGGAAATGTTATTTATTAACTATTTTTCGTGACATATCTCTCTGATTTAAGGGCATAAAAATACAAAGTTTGAAAATTGCAAAATTTTTAAAATTTTCGCCATATTTCCGTTTTTTTCATAAATAATCACAAGTAATATCGAAGAAATGTTACCAATAACATGAAGTACAATATGTCACGAAAAAACATTCTCAGAATCAGCGGGATCCGTTGAAGCGTTCCAGAGTTATAACCTCATAAAGTGACAGTGGTCAGAATTGCAAAAATTGGCTCGGTCATTAAGTACCAAATTGGCTCTGTCACTAAGGGGTTAAATGTCCATGTTTCTGGAGTGGTATTTATGTTTGTAAGTAAACTCAATTATGGTGCCATATCTAAGCAGTAAGCTTGGTTTTAGCACTGTATTGATGTAGTATTCTAGATTCTGGTACCATATGTATGCGGTAAGCTTGGTTCTGTTCCCGTATCTCTGTAGTAAGCTCGGTGCTGCTCCCATATCTCTGTAGTAAGCTCAGTTCTGCTCCCATATCTCTGTAGTAAGCTCAGTTCTGCTCCCATATTTCTGTAGTATGCTTGATTTTGCTCCCATTTCTCTGTAGAAAGCTCGGTGCTGCTCCCATATCTCTGTAGTAAGCTTGGTTCTGCTCCCTTTTCTCTGTAGTAAGCTCAGGATGGCTTCCATATCTCGGTAGTAAGCTCGTTTCCACTCCCGTATCTCTGTAGAAAGCTCGGTTCTGCTCCTATATCTCTGTAGTAAGATTGGTTATGGTCCTGTAGCTCTGTAGTAAGCTTGGTTCTGCTCCCATATCTCCATAGTAAGCTGGGTTCTGCTCTCATATTTCTGTATTAAGCTCGGTTCTGCTCCCATATCTCTGTAATAAGCTTGGTTCTCCTTCCTTATCTCTGTAGTAAGCTCGGTTCTGCTCCCATATCTCTGTAGTTAGGTCCTTTCAGTTCCCTTATCTCTGTAGTAAGTGCCGTTCAGTTCTCATGTCTATTTAGTCAGCTTGTTTCTGTTACAGTATCTATGTAGGCAGTAACCTTGGTTCTGCTCCCATATCTATGCAGCAGGCTGTGTTCTGTTCCTATATCTGTGTATAAACCTGTTTTTAAAGCCTGTTATCCCTGCCTCTTTAAAGCAATGGCAAGAGATAAGCAGACCAAGGGTGGACCACCATGACTCCTGGACCCTCCATCCCCCACCCCGGCTGAAAAAAGCCAGCCAGCCCCTGGTCCTATTTGATGATTTCTTAATGGAAGTTACTTGCCCATCGGATGAAGAAAAAAAAAAGAAAAATACATACAGCAAGATACTTTAAACTGATTTATCATGCTTTGAAAGTTTTGCCAATGATGCCACTTTTTTTGCAGATAATAAACTGATACTTTTGACAGTATTATGTATGAATCCCCCCCATTTCTTCACAAGTATATCATACCGTATTAACATATTATCATTTTATTCCATCTGAACTTTACTGATATTGTCCACTTTTTTCCATAGACATCCAGAAGTCTCACAAAAAGCATTTATATGACAAAACAGAGAAAATGATTGAGAACAAACCACCAGGATCTAACCAAGGAGAGGAAAGTTTTTCATTCTCAGTACGTTATGTGAACCTTATCATTGTCCCTACCGATAACTTCAGGGATCGCACTGAGAATGAGCTCCTACAGACTGGAGTAAAACATGAGGAATACATAAAAGAATCCCAAGATGAAGTAGAGCACATTTCCCCCAGCAAAATGTTTCGCCGGTGTCAGCAGTCCAGACTCGTACCACAAATGGTAATGGTGAGTGGAGTGCCCGGTGTAGGGAAGACCACCCTGATGCAGAAGTTTGTCTATGACTGGACAAGGGGTGATCTCTATCAAAGATTCTCCTTTGTCTTTTTCTTTAAATTCCGGGAACTCAACAAACTGGATAATGTTAGTCTGGAGAACATGATCCTTCATCAGTACCCACATCTGGCACCGCAGCTCGGGACCATCTTGATGGATCCAGAGAAGCTTCTTTTTATATTTGATGGCCTAGATGAAAGTCTTCATGCAATGGATTTCTCATCCAATCACTTGTGCTCTCATCCTAAACTTCTCAAACCTTGTGGCCAGATTGTCGTTAGTTTGGTGAGGAAGTCTCTTCTGAATGGTTGTTCTGTTCTGATGACCAGTCGCCCAACCAGACTGGCATCTATAAATTGTAGTGTTTTCCAGCGAACAGTAGAAATTATTGGATTTTTTCCAGAAGAACGACAGATGTACTTTGAAAATTTCTTCTCTAACCCTGAACTGGCAGAAAAGGCTTTTAGTTACGTGAAGCAGAATGAGACGTTGTACACGTTCTGTTACATTCCATCCTACTGCTGGATCATCTGTTCAGTGTTATCCAGGAGCTTCCAGACCACAAGTAGTGATCAGCCGATGTCATTATTACCCAAAACTGTGACACAACTGTTTGCCATATTTATCGCCAACATCCTGTCCAATCACAGTCTGCACAAAAGTGACGAAAGTGAAGCTCAGAGGTTCCTGCGGTCCATCGGGTGGATGGCAGAACATGGGGTAATGAATCACTTGATTATTTTTGATTACCGAGATCTGGAATCCTTCCATGTGGACAATAAGTCAAAGTTTTTATCAAGTTTTCTGATGGAATCGGACGATCCTGTGACCTATTCTTTCTTGCATCTGACTGTGCAGGAATTCTTCTCCGCCTTGGTGCATTATGCAGAATTTTCTGAGAAATTACAGAAATCACTAAAAGATGCCAAATCCTTTACTGATGGACGCTGTGAAATATTTCTTCGGTTCCTGTGTGGTCTATCAGACAACTCCACAAGGTCTATACTAACTTCATATCTGGATGGACAAGCAGCTCAGGCCTCCACTGATGTCATCACTTGGATAAAGGACTTAATTCCAGAAAAACAGGGACTGATAGAAATTGCAGACAGCAAGCGTTGTCTTCTCAATACATTCTTTTATTTGTTTGAAACCCGTAATAAGCCTCTAGTGCGAGAATCATTAAAATCACACAGAAGTTTTGATCTTTCTCATATTCGCATATCGGCTTTAGATTGCACGGTGTTAGCATTTATTCTAGAAACCTGCACAAATATAGAAAGACTCGATCTAACCTCGTGTTACTTAGACAATGAAGGATTAAAAAGACTTGCACCAGCTTTACGCAATCTACAGAATCTGAGGTAAAATACTACTATTTTGTTTCATCCTGTGGATTTTTTTTAATTTGTTTATTAATTGGATATCTATTGTGAATATTCCATTTTGATCAAGACAATCACGGTATCACAGCTTAATGATCCTTTTAGAATAGAAATTTTAAATCCTTCAAAACAATTGGTGAGGCCTTCAGTAAGGCACCATAGAAGTTACCAGAGCCTAATATACAAGATACAGCACTTCAACTCTGAGACGTATTAGTAACGTAAGGTACAATTAGATGGGCCAAATTCAGCCTACTAAAGAATACATATCAAGTATATGTGAGTTGACTAAGGCTAATGAATACTGATGACAACAGAAAAATCGTTTAATATGATGATTTTGTCCCCCATACAACACTATGCTATAAGCAGCACATCCCATGTTTGAATAGGGAGATCTGCTGCCAATACTGATTATAATTTTTATGCCAACATAAATAATAGAATCAACCATAAAAAATAATTTAGCTCTCAGGAACTGATAATTGGCTACACAAATTCTTTCATCCAGCTTTATGACAATTGTACATTGTGTATTTCAATAATCCCTGATTTATGACACACCAGAAAGTGAGGACATAACTCAGAATTCTACATTTTTAGAACATGGATTTGGTGTCAGAGAACATAACATGCCAAGATGTGAACAAAATGTTTGATTCCCTTCTGTCAACGTAAGAAAAGCCAACAATAGTCAATGAAATGGCTTGAAAGTGACAAAGTAATTTTCAATTTAAATTTACTGTATAACTAATGACAATCAGACATTGCTTGTGAATTGTGGGTTCAACATAAAAATTTTAAAACTAATGAAAATGGTCTGGACAAAAATGATGGCACCCCTAGAAAATATTGAAAATAATTTTACCACAGAGACATATTTAACTAAGATGTGTACTGTAATTAGTATGACTGGTGTCTACAAACTTGTATCCAGTCATTTGCCTATTCGAAATGTGCAAAGTATTCACTGTGCTTTTTGTTATCATGGTGTGTGCTACACTGAACATAGAGCAAAGAAAATGAAGGCGAGAGTTGTTTCCAGAGATTATAAAGAAAATGATAAACAAGTTAAAGGGAAATGCTATAAGGTCATCTCCAAACAACTTGATGTTCCTGTTACTACAGTTGCACACATTATTAAGAAGTTTAAGGTTTACGGGACTGTATACAACGTCCCTGGACGTAGCCTCAAGAGGAAAATTGATGACAAATCGAAGACACGGCTAATACAAATGGTAACAAAAGAGCCCAGCAAAACTTCCAAAGATATTAGAGGTGAACTCCAAGGTCAAGAAACATCAATGTCAGATTGTATCATCTGGTGCTGTCTTGGCTAAAGTGGACTTCATAAAAGATGACCATGAAGGAAACCACTGTTGAAAGAAAATCCTAAACAAGCGAGAATGGAATTTACCAAAATACATATTGACAAGCCAGAAAGCTTCTGGGAGAATGTCCTTTGGACAGATGAGACAAAACTTTCTTTTTGGCAAGTTACATTACAGATGCAAAAATGAATCACACAAGGGAAAGGCATCTGGCAGAAGGGGTCTTGAATCTGTGCAGAGTACAAAAAAATCTCTAGGTTATCAAGCATTTCTGGGGCGAAAAATGCTGCCCAGTATCAGAAAGCTTGGTCTGAGTTGCAGGTCATGGGTCCTCCAACAGGATAATGACCAAACCACACAGCTGAAAACATCCAATAATCTCAAAGCATTGGACTCTTCTGAAGTGGTTTCTATTAGCCCTGATCTAAATCCTACTTAACATCTGTAGAAGGCGCTGAGACCCGGCATTCTGGAGAAGACACCTTCACATGTGAGACATAAGGCACAGTTAGCTCACAAGGAACTGCCAAAATGCACGAGGTGGAGGGGGGCAGAAGTCTCACTGAACGTTACAGTGATTGCCCTAAAAAAGTTGTGAAACCAAATATTACATTAAGAGAACCATTATTTTTGCCCACACATTATTTTTCAGTAAATTTAATTTGAAAATTACTTTTGTCAGTTTCAAGTTATTTCAGTGACTATTGTGGGTTCTTCTTACTTTAACAGAAGGGAACCAACAATTTTGTACACGTTTGTAGCTTTTCGCATTCATGACTGCCACTGAACACAAAATGCGGTTTATACTTTTGACATTTATGGATTTAACGAAGAGCTGGGGATAATTCACAATCTACAGATTTTATACTAATGCACTTTGGCTCCTCAACCACATTTCATCTTCTTATTCCTACAGTTTGGATAATAACAAGCTACCAGAATCTTCCTGCATCCAGTTGGCATCTGGAATTAAAAATAGCCGGTCGCTGAAAATAGTTGACCTGTGTAATAACCGTCTGTATGGTCCTCACTTCAGTGCCTTGATGGAGGCTCTGTCCAGTCCAGACTGCGGGGTAGAGGAATTACTGTGAGTATAAAAGATGTACAGGACAGAGACGTGGGGTGAACATTTTATGCATTGATTTTATTCTATTTTATGTTCTGCTCCTTTATGTCGAAGATAATCTTGACAAGGAGCCATAGTAATGCACCATTTATAATATTATATAACACGTATAACAGATCAGAGAGTGCAGGTAAGCCCCTCGTAATGGTTACATTTCATGCATTATGGATTGGCTGAATAATCTCTTTATGGTATGTATATGACTGGCATAAGTTTGTGTAAAGAAGATAAAGGTCTTCTAAGCCACATGATGTGCCTATTACATAATACTTCACTTGTTCCTTGTGAAGGAATATGTTGTGGCATTATTGATGACTGTTCCCATTGCAATCCAAAAGTGATGGCAGAGCAGGCAAGACTTCCTGGATGTCAGGTTGTACAGTGAGAACGGACAGAGAGTTTGCTGGATGACCAGCAAACACGTCAAGCAGGAAATAACCTGAGGACACAAAGCCAGGAGATTTGGTGAACCTGCAAACTGAATACTAGCTTGGTGAGATACGCTGTTGCAGCAGCGTTTACAGTCAGTGTGAACGACATCATAGGAGCGTCCATTATGATTTTGGTAAATGAAGGGTTCATCGTCAGGTCTGAGCCAGGAAACAATCCAGATAGTAGAGAAACAGCAGTTTGCCAGCTGGGAGAACTGAATACTGAGGAAAAGTACAAAGCACATGGTAACTGAACACAAAGATAACTTTATACTCAGACAAGTGAAAGGAAAGAGGAATACGGTGTATCCTGGGAGCTGCCGTTAAGAGGTTAATCGAGGCAGTAGGTATAAAAAAAAACTCCAAATTATTGCACCGGGTTTCAGAATAGAACCTACTCCTTCCTCTGGCAAAGAGGGCTCTCAGTTGACCTTAAAGACCTCAGGTGATAATTTCACTGGAGGTCACCAGGCGCCATGTGCAACTCAACGTGGACAACAGCAAAAAGCAGCGGCCACAGGGGAAAAAAGCAGAGCACAGACAGGTGAATAAGAATCTCATAGGAAAAACTACTGTTTGATCTTGTTTTTGTACCATTATAGTACTTTTATTTTAAAGGGGCAATAGACTTCCAGGTGCTTCTCACAAAATTAGAATATCATCAAAATGTTACTTTATTTCAATTCTTCAATTCAAAAAGCGAAACTCATATATAGAGTTGTTACAAACAGAGTGATCTATTTCAAGTGTTTATTTCTGTTAATGTTAATGATTATGGCTTACAGCCAATGAAAACCCAAAAGTTATCTCAGTAAATTAGAATAATTAACAAAAACACCTGCAAAGGCTTCCTAAGCATTTAAAAAAGTCCCTTAATCAGTTTCAGTATGCTCCACTATCATGGGGAAGACTGCTGACCTGACAGATGTCCAGAAGGCAGTCATTGATACACTCCACAAGGAGGGCAAGCCACAAAAGGTAATTGCTAAAGAAGCTGGCTGTTCACAGAGTGCTCTATCCAAGCATATTAATGAAAAGTGGAGTGGAAGGAAAAAGTGTAGTAGAAAAAGATGCTCAAGCAACCAAGATAACCGCAGCCTTGAAAGGATTGTTAAGAAAATGCCATTCAAAAAATTGGGGGGAGATTCACAAGGAGTACTTCTGCTGGAGTCGTTGCTTCAAGAACCACCACACACAGACGTATCCAGGAAATGGGCTACAAGTGTCACATTCCTTGTGTCAAGCCACTCCTCATTACCAATAGCCAACGCCAGAAGCGTCTTACCTGGGCCAAGGAGTAAAAGAACTGGACTGTTGCTCAGTGGTCCAAGGTGTTGTTTTCAGATGAAAGTAAATTTTGCATTTCATTTGGAAATCAAGGTCCTAGAGTCCGGAGGAAGAGTGGAGAGGCCACAATCAAAGCTACTTGAGGTCTAGTGTGAAGTTTCCACAATCAGTGATGGTTTGGGGAGCCATGTCATCTGCTGGTGTAGGTCCACTGAGTTTTATCAAGATCAAAGTCAGCGCAGCCGTCTACCAGGAAATTTTAGAACACTTCATGCTTCCCTCTACCGACAAGCTTTTTGGAGATGTAAATTTCATTCTCCAGCAGGATTTGGCACCTGTCCACTTTGCCAAAAGTACCAATACTTGGTTTATAAACAACAGTATCACTATGCTTGATTGGCCAGAAAACTCGCCTGACCTTAACCCCATAGAGAATCTATGGGGTATTGTCAAGAAGAAGATGAGAGACACCAGACCCAACAATGCAGATGAGCTGAAGGCTGCTATCAAAACAACCTGGGCTTCCAAAACACCTCAGCAGTGCCACAGGCTGATTGCCTCCATGTCAGGCCACACCGATTCAGTAATTGATGCAAAGGGAGCCCCGACCAAGTATTGAGTGCATTTACTGAACATACATTTTAGTAAGCTAACATTTGGGATTTTAAAATTATTTTTCAAGCTGGTGTTATTAAGTATTCTAATTACCGTATATACTTGAGTATAATCCAAGGCACCTACTTTTGCCACGGAAAACTGGGTAAGCTTATTGACTCGAGTGTAAGCCGGGTATGGATTCTCCCCTCATCCTTGCCCTGCTATGCACGACTCCCCCTGTCATGTCCTGTATGTGGCTCCCCCTGTCCTGCTATACATGGCTCCCTTGTCTGCTCCTGGTATATGGCTCCCTGTCCTATCATGGTATGTGGCTCCCATCGTCCTGTCTTGGTATGTGATTCCCCTTGTCCTGTCCTGGTATGTGTGGCTCCCCCTGTTGTATGCATGGCTCCCCTGGTCCCGCATTGCTCAGCTACCCCGGGCCTACAATGCTCAGCTCCCCGATCCCGTATTGCTCAGCTCCCCTGGTCCCACATTGCTCGGCTCCCCCAGTCCCGCATTGCTCGGCTCCCCGTTCCCACATTGCTCTGTTCCCCTGGTCCTGCATTGCTCAGCTCCCCCGTCCCATATTGCTCGGCTCCCCCGGTCCTGCATTGCTCAGCTCCCCCGGTCCCGTATTGCTTGGCTCCTCTTGTTCCGCATTGCTCGGCTCCCCCAGTCCCGCATTGCTCGGCTCCCTGGTCCCGCATTGCTCGGCTCCCCCATCCCCATCGCTCAGCGCCCCCCCCTTCCCCTGGTTGTATGCATGTGAGTCGCCACACGGGCTAGGGGGTACTCGGTACCGGGTCTGGTGTTCACAGGGGGATGTCACGGTGGCTGCGCCCCGGTCTGTGGCCCAGGGCACCCAAGTTTATATTCGTGACGCCACCTGTGGTATTCGGTCAGTGGGGACCGATGCTGCCTTAAGGGGTCCGCTGGGGTGATGTTATGGCAGCTAGATGGTATAACTTCCCACAGGTGAAGTGTATCCCCAGGGCTCCTGGTGTGTAGATGGTGGATGGTGAATGGTGCAGAGAAGGACGAGGACACAAGGTTGCAGTCTCTTTACCTTTACTGAAGACTTCAGTGTCCACAGTCCAGAGCACCAGATCACAGGGCAGGCAGAGAAGTCCGGGCAGTCCAGAGACAAGCAAGTTCCCCTGGGTAAGTCAAGTGGGAGCCTACCACTCTGCGCTTTCTGTCTCAAAGTCCCTGCTGCCACTAAGTGTCTCATCAAGGTCTTTAGTCGTTCTGCTGTCCTAGGACAGTTACCTGTATGGTACGCAACTCGAGCCATGTGAACTGGGGTCTGTTCTCGGTGACTCCAGGCTCCTAAGTGCTGCTGTACCACAGGTAATTATGGGCAAAGTCCTTGTAGAACAATACCCTCCGGTTCTGCTCTGTGTTTTGTAATCCACAAAAGCCTCGGGCTACCGGTACCCGGATTCTTGCGCTGAAACTCTTCAGAGACCTGCTCATGGCCTCCTGGAGCTCTCACTTTCCACTGTGCTCCACTCCTGTCTGTCCTCACACACAGACTCCTACTACCAACTGAACTCACTCCGCCTCCAAACCAAGATCTTTATTCAGGGAAGCTGCCCTAAAACAGGGCTTGGAGCTCCCCCTCCTGGCTTGGAAGTGGAAGGTGTTGTGTGTGTGTGTGTAAACCTACCAAAGGAAATCTCACTTGTCTCCAAACATAGCACTATCCTCCCCCGAGAGGAAGACAGCACTAATGTGGTACTTGGACTCCTGGGGTGCAACACATGGCTCACATTGCCCCCCCCCCCATCATACTCATCACGCCTGCATCTCCGTTCCTGCATCGCCGTTGTCCGTCGGCTCTCCTCTCCTCTGCTCAGCGGTCACGTGGTACCGCTTATTAAAGTCATGAATATGTGCTCCATGCCTATGGGAATTGAGAGGCGTTCATATTCATCACCTTAATGAGCGGTACCACGTGACCGCTCAGGAGAGGAGAGCTGCCGGCGCTGTGACAACAGAGATGCAGGGACGGAGATACAGCAACAGAGATGCAGCGACAGAGGGTGAGTATGATGTCCGCACCCCCCTCCCTCGCCAGCGTTCTGGATAATTGACTCGTGTATAAGCCAAGGTGGGCGTTTTGAGCACAAAAAATTGTGCTGAAAATCTCGTCTTATACACGAGTATATACGGTAACTGAGATAATGACTTTTGGGTTTTCATTGACTGTAAGCCATAATCATCAACATTAACAGAAATAAACACCTGAAATAGATCACGCTATATAATATATGAGTTTCACTTTTTGTATTGAAGAACTGAAATAAATTAACTTTGTGATGATATTCTAATTGTGGAGGGGCACCTGTAGCACCATGAGCAATAAGGTAAAATGTTGGATATATCATAAAAATGAGCACATAAGTAAAGCGAAAATGCTCAGGGAGTGGGGGACATAGCTTGTAAAGTGCTGTGATCACCAACAATCACCCTCCATCGTGCGTTTCGCAACTGCTTCTTCATGGAGTCATGTTAAACAAATGTAAAAAAAAAAAAAGAAGTATACTACCAATGAATATCATTGCCTTCCATTCATCATTTAGAATTTTTTCCTGGATAGCGCAAGACTTTGTTGAATTGGTATTATAACAAATTGTATGATGTAATGCAATTTAGGTAGAGGTAGAGATAAACTTATTAATATATTAGAGCTGACTCAGGTTTGTTACGTGAACCACACCATGCAAGTGCTGTAGGTGAGTACAGGAGGCACAACTCCTTTACAGTATGAGTAGAGCCCAGGGACACATTCCAGGAGAGCTGATGTTGCATTTCTACCTGGGTCCGCTCCTGCGACATCTGCTTCTTTCACCATACAACGCCCTTTTCATTTTACAGGCTCACTGCTCATAAGAGACGTTGGAACCAGAAGCTCTGAATGATACAGGCTCTGTCCAGCCACTTAGATTTGGGTGCCTGGGTCCTGTATCGACATCCATTCTGCCAGTATTAGTGTGTGTGCTGTCCATCTGGAGTTATCAGCTTCCTTCTCCAGCAAATTGGAGTGTATCACACCCTACTAAAGCTTCCTGCTTACTGCTTGAAGCTGTCAGATACAGTCTTGTACTTCTCTGAATCAGTCCTACCTGTTTAGCTCCTGGTTGTTCATTGCTACTTGTTTTGATCTCTGCTTATGTTTTCTGACTTTTCTTACGGATCCTGACTTTGACCTTGTAAGTGATGACATTTTCCATATTGACAATCTTCTGATTTTTTACTAACCCTCTGGACGCGTCACCCACAACTCATCTTCTTATTCTTACAGTCTAAGTGTTAATCGTCTGCCACACACGGCTTGCATCCAGTTGGCATCTTTAATAAGGAGTAACCATTCCCTGGAGATACTTGACTTATATAATAATCATCTGAATGGTCCTCACTTCAGTGAACTGGTGGAGGCTCTGTCCAGTCCAGACTGCAGGATAAAGGTAATACGGTAAGTAAAAGAGACATGTACAGGACGGAGACGTGTGTGGACAAGATATATAGGGATTTTCTGCTCCACATTATTATTATTATTATTTATTGTTATAGCGCTATTATTATTTATTCCATGGCGCTTTACATGTAAGGAGGGGTATATCTAATAAAAACAGGGGAGTAAAGAAGGAGATCTTGTGAGGATCAGAGGTTGCGTGTAGGTAATTACCGGGAGACGAGGTCACAGATGTATGGAGGAGACAGGTTGTGGATGGCTTTGTATGTCATGGTTAGGGTTTTGTACTGGAGTCTCTGGGCAATCGGGAGCCAGTGAAGGGATTGACAGAGGGGAGAAGCTGGGGAATAGCGGGGGGACAGGTGGATTAGTCGGGCAGTAGAGTTTAGAATAGATTGGAGGGGTGTGAGAGTGTTAGAGGGGAGGCCACAGAGCAGGAGGTTGCAGTAGTCAAGGCGAGAGATGATGAGGGCATGGACTAGCGTTTTTGCAGATTCTTGGTTGAGGAATGAACGGATTCGTGAAATATGTTTGAGTAGAAGTCGGCAGGAAGTGGAAAGGGCTTGGATATGTGGTTTGAACACATCAGTGTTATGTCTATGAGACTACACCTCGTTATATGTTATCTCTACTAATGTCTGGCTGTCTCGTCTCCTCACATCACTTCTCTCTCTGGCATGTGGAGGTTGTATGAAATGTTATCTTTCTCTATTAATATTGCTATTCCACTTTTATTTATGGAGTCTTAACTGAGACCAGAGAGAGGCCACATCACAAGGAAACATTGGAGATATTTATTGTCTGAATTATTTAAAATGATGAAAGAGATACTAGAACAAATGTGTGTAGCACAGAGAAAGTGATCGTACTGAACAAACACAGACTAATATATATATAAATCAAGTAGAACTTCTATTAAATTACTGTTCAATTATTTACATCAGGGTAACTCATGATGTCAGGATTAACACAAATACAGAATAATAATAATTAGCGTACATGATGCGAAGCACATCTATGTTATAAACATTTTTTCTATCAAACACCACCTCATTACTGGTATAAGAGGCCTAGGGAATGATTAGCATATATGTATTTATTGCGCCAGCTCTTAGTGCCACTCTGGGTCCTAACATCAACCATCCATACTACATACTTTGTTTTGTGCTGGACGACATGACAACTCAGTGTGGGGCATTAACTTGGAGTGCGCATGCCCCTAGTGTTGGTAAGTGCACCACACTAGCATCCACCGTTCTCATCTCTGCCCCCCATCCCTGTTACCCAATTGCGTGAAGCCAGTGGATTACCAGATCGGCCAGGAACTTACTGAAGGTAACCATTGCTGCTACCTTATTTCTCCTATAGGAGACTATCGATTTCACTATATGTTTAAATACTGTAGTATTGCTGTATATCGTATAAGAGGCATCTTGGGACAGCAACATGGAACAGAATAGCGGAGTTGGATTTGTGTGTTGGCACTTGAAATGGTGCAGGATTACTTGAGTGACACCTTGGTAAAGAGTTGAGAAGTAGGAGTTACTAGTGACGTGACACCAAATATCTGAATACTCTGGCAGCAATCCACTTCCTGAGCTGGCCTCAGGCGTGAAATTAGAATGGTACTCTGGATTGCCATGGCTAACCATCACGATGAAGAACTTGAAGAACTGGGATAGCCAGCAGCAAAAGGAGGAAATTGTGCCCAGCGCTGGATCCTGAAGGGGTGAGTAAAAGTCTCCTTGTGACCATCCCAGATGAGATTGATAGAGAAGATGCTTAGCATTGATCTTTTTAAGCAATTTTGCGACATTAATATCCTTTTTAGAACCCTAAATCCTTTAGGATTCTATCCTTTCCAATCCATTAGGAAGAGAAGCCACCGACAGACTCTCGCACTTCAAGACCTGAATTCTTTTCATAGTACATACTAAGATATTCTGGAGACAGAGTAGAAAATTTTAGTGCAGTAGAACATTTGTTGATGGCCACCGGTTGCAATGGGAAATTTCAGAGTTGGAGGCAGTTTTCAATGGAAAATGACCACTTTGACTTACTCATTAATTTTAAATGGACTAATGAATCTTGGAGTAAGCCTTTTGCAAGCTGTGTTAAGATGAATGTTCCTAGCAGAGAGTCAGTATCTATCCCTAGGAGAAATGTTTGTGTTTATCTGCATTCCTCCTAGCTGCTGTCCCACTAACAGACAGTTTATAACTGAACCTCAGGCCCAATGTCACAGAGGTCTGTACAAACCTAGTCCACAGCAGGAAGTCAACTCAATGAGACAATGGGTAAAAGAAAACAAAGTTCTCAACCAAAGACAGAGAAGACAAGACATCTCGCATTTACCTCTGTAAGGGTACCGTCACACAGTGGCACTTTTGTCGCTACGACGGTACGATTCGTGACGTTCCAGCGATATCGTTACAATATCGCTGTGTCATTCAATTCAGGCTTCCCAGTTGGAGAGTTATGTATCATCAATGATCTCTAACTTATTTCCTAACTCTACCGAAGGCCCTCTGATAGAAAAGGTTGTCAGAATACGCAGACCACCCACGCTTCCCAGGGATTTATCATGTGACGTCATTGTTACTTTTTACCCAAATTGGGTCAGGAACGCGCTCTTAGGTATCTCAAAAAATCCGAGATTTCTCTCTTCCCCTTACAAGCAACTAGTTTTTTATAAGGATTTGTCTAAAGTCACTCTCCAAAACAGGAGAGTTTTTTCGCATACCACAAGAGAACTACTGCGTGCAGGTCTCTCTTACTCCTGGACAAGATCATCAACCCTCAGGGTGAGACTTCCGTCAGGTTTATTTCATGTTGCCTCTCCGGACGAGGGTATTGAATTTTTAAAACGCATTGGAATCAACTCCTCTGAAGCCACATCCAGTTCCCTACCAACAACTTGAAGGGTAACTGTTCTGGTTGAACAATCTACAAAGATCTGTTATTTGACTAGCTGTAACAACTTAATTCCACTTTAAAAGTTTTTATTTTTTATTTTTTTCGTTACTTGTTTGTTTCTTGGATCAAAACCGAACTTTCCTCCACTAGGTCTTAGGGGTGCCATGTGCACTCTGGGACTTGGGCAGGCATTATATCACACATTATGCGACCTTTAATCTACTTTTATCTCACAGGCTATAAAAAACGTGTATACTAATATTACTGAGCATCATATAATATTGACTTTTCAGCGACGTTATCTGATATTCCACTTATTGTGTTTATAAGTAGGCATCATATTCATACAGTATATCTCTATACTTAGGCTACTTTGAATCCGACATGTATATTGTTGTTTTCTTTTTTAGGCCCAGCTATTAAGCAACATTTTTCTTTACTGTAAATGCTTATTATTATTCTACTTCATCGCACAGGCTACTTTAATTCTGACTTTATACTTTTGTCTATTCTCTTGGGCCTAGTTATTAAGCAACATTTTTCTTTACTGCTAATGCTTATTTTTACTATACTGCATCGCAAGACTAATTTATTTTCGTCCCTTTGTTAGTGACATATATATGTAGTATATTTAAGCTACCATTTTATGGTCTGTTTTCTAATGCCTGATATTTCATTCCCCATTTCACTTGGGGATTCCTTTCCTTTTCCCTACCCTATGTTTATTTCCTTCCCCTTTCTCTCATTTCTACCTGTTTAACCCCTTAGTGACAGAGCCAATTTGGTACTTAATGACCGAGCCAATTTTTGCAATTCTGACCACTGTCACTTTATGAGGTTATAACTCTGGAACGCTTCAACGGATCCCGCTGATTCTGAGATTGTTTTTTCGTGACATATTGTACTTCATGTTAGTGGTAACATTTCTTCGATATTACTTGCGATTATTTATGAAAAAAACGGAAATATGGCGAAAATTTTTAAAATTTTGCAATTTTCAAACTTTGTATTTTTATGCCCTTAAATCAGAGAGATATGTCACGAAAAATAGTTAATAAATAACATTTCCCACATGTCTACTTTACATCAGCACAATTTTGGAAACAAATTTTTTTTTTGTTAGGGAGTTATAAGGGTTAAAAGTTGACCAGCAATTTCTCATTTTTACAACACCATTTTTTTTTAGGGACCACATCACATTTGAAGTCTTTTTGAGGGGTCTATATGATAGAAAATAATGAAGTGTGACACCAGTCTAAAAACTGCACCCCTCAAGGTTCTCAAAACCACATTCAAGAAGTTTATTAACCCTTTACGTGCTTCACAGGAACTGAAACAATGTGGAAGGAAAAAATGAACATTTAACTTTTTTTTGCAAACATCTTAATTCAGAACCATTTTTTTTATTTTCACAAGTGTAAAAACAGAAATGTAACCATAAATTTTGTTATGCAATTTCTCCTGAATACGCCAATACCCCATATGTGGGGGTAAACCACTGTTAGGGCGCACCGCAGAACTTAGAAGTGAAGGAGCGCCGTTTGACTTTTTCAATGCAGAATTGGCTGGAATTGAGATCGGACGCCATGTCACGTTTAGAGAGCCCCTAATGTGCCTAAACAGTGGAAACCCCCCACAAGTGACACCATTTTGGAAACTAGACCCCTTAAGGAACTTATCTAGATGTGTGGCGAGCACTTTGAACCCCCATGTGCTTCACAGAAGTTTATAACGTAGAGCCGTGAAAAAAAAAAAAAATCGCATTTTTTCTACAAAAATGATCTTTTTGCCCACAAATTTTTATTTTCACAAGGGTAACAGGAGAAATTAGACCACAAAAGTTGTTGTGCAATTTCTCCTGAGTACGCTGATACCCAATATGTGGGGGTAAACCACTGCTAGGGCGCACCGCAGAGCTTGGAAGAGAAGGAGTGCCGTTTTACTTTTTCAATGTAGAATTGGCTGGAATTGAGATCGGACGCCATGTCGCGTTTGGAGAGCCCCTGATGTGCCTAAACAGTAGAAATCCCCCACAAGTGACCCCATTTTGGAAACTAGACCCCCCATGGAACTTATCTAGATGTGTGATGAGAACCTTGAATGCCCAAGTGCTTCACAGAAGTTTATAATGCAGAGCCGTGAAAATAAAAAATATTTTTTTTTTCCACAAAAAAGATATTGTAGCCCCCAAGTTTTTATTTTTACAAGGGTAACAAGAGAAATTGGACCCCAAAAGTTGTTGTCCAATTTGTCTTGAGTATGCTGGTACCCCATATGTGGGGGTAAACCACTGTTTGGGCGCACGGCAGAGCTCGGAAGGAAGGAGCGCCGTTTTGGAATGCAGACTTTGATAGAATGGTCTGCGGGTATTATGTTGCATTTGCAGAGCCCCTGATGTACCTAACCAGTAGAAACCCTCCACAAGTGACCCCATTTTGGAAACTAGACCCCCCAAGGAACTTATCTAGATGTGTGGTGAGAACTTTGAATGCCCAAGTGCTTCACAGAAGTTTAGAATGCAGAGTCGTGAAAATAAAAAATATTTTTTTTTTCACAAAAAAGATTTTGTAGCCCCCAAGTTTTTATTTTCACAAGGGTAACAGGAGAAATTGGACTGCAATAGTTGTTGTCCAATTTATCCCGAGTACGCTGATGTGCCATATGTGGGGGTAAACCACTGTTTGGGCGCACGGCAGAGCTCGGAAGGGAAGGAACGCCTTTTTGGAATGCAGACTTTGATAGAATGGTCTGTGGGCATTATGTTGCGATTGCAGAGCCCCTGATATACCTAAACTGTAGTAACCCCCCACAAGTGACCCCATTTTGGAAACTAGACCCCCCAAGGAACTTATCTAGATGTGTGGTGAGAACTTTGAATGCCCAAGTGCTTCACAGAAGTTTAGAATGCAGAGTCGTGAAAATAAAAAATATTTTTTTTTTTTCACAAAAAAGATTTTGTAGCCCCCAAGTTTTTATTTTCACAAGGGTAACAAGAGAAATTGGACCCCAGAAGTTGTTGTCCAATTTATCCCGAGTACGCTGATGCCCCATATGTGGGGGTAACCCACTGTTTGGGCGCACGGCAGAGCTCAGAAGGGAGGGAGCACCATTTGACTTTTTGAGCGCAAAATTGGCTGTCGTGTTTGGAGACCCCCTGATGTACCTAAACAGTGGAAACCCCCCAATTCTAGCTCCAACCCCTAACCCTAATCCCAACCTGATCCATAATCCTAATCACTAACCCTAACCATAATCACAACCCTTACCCCAAAACAACCCTAATGTCAACCCTAACCATAACCCTAATCAAAACCCTAAATCCAACACACCCCTAATCCTAATCTCAACCCTAACCCTAATCCCAATACACCCCTAATCACAACCCTAACCTTAACCCTAATCCCAAACCTAACCCTAATCCCAAGCGTAACCCTAATGCCAACCCTAACCCTAATACCAACCCTAATCCAAACCCTAAACCTAATCCCAGCTCTAACCCTAACTTTAGCCCCAACCCTAGCCCTAACTTTAGCCCCAACCCTAACCCTAAGGCTACTTTCACACTTGCGTTGTTTGGCATTCCGTCGCAATCCGTCGTTTTGGACAAGAAACGGATCCTGCAAATGTGCCCGCAGGATGCGTTTTTTGCCCATAGTATTGCCGACGGATCGTGACGGATGGCCACACGTCGCGTCCGTCGTGCACTGGATCAGTTGTGTTTTGGCGGAGCGTCGGCACAAAAAAACGTTCAATGAAACGCTTTTTTTTACGTCGCATCCGCCATTTCTGACCGCGCATGCGTGGCCGTAACTCCGCCCCCTCCTCCCCAGGACATAGATTGGGCAGCGGATGCGTTGAAAAACTACAGCTGCTGCCCACGTTGTGCACAATTTTCACAACGTGCGTCGGTATGTCGGGCCGACGCATTGCGACGGCCCCGTACCGACGTAAGTGTGAAAGAAGCCTAACCCTAAATTTAGCCCCAACCCTAACCCTAAATTTAGCCCCAACCCTAACCCTAAATTTAGCCCCAACCCTACCCCTAACCCTACCCCTAACCTAACCCTAGCCGTAACCCTACCCCTAACCCTAACCTAACCCTACCCCTAACCTAACCCTAGCCGTAACCCTACCCCTAACCTAACCCTAGCCCTAACCCTACCCTAACCCTACCCCTAACCTAACCCTAACCCTACCCCTAACCCTACCCCTAACCTAACCCTAACCCTACCCCTAACCTAACCCTACCCCTAACCCTACCCCTAACCCTACCCCTAACCCTAACCCTACCCCTAACCCTACCCCTAACCTAACCCTAACCCTACCCCTAACCCTAACCCTACCCCTAACCCTAACCCTAACCCTAATTTTAGCCCTAACTGCTGTTCTCCTGCCGGCCGGCAGGTGGAGACAGATGGCGGGCGCACTGGGCATGCGTCCGCCATGTTCTTCTGCCGGCGGCCAGGAGGAGCAGCAAGAGGATCCAGGGACCTAGGTGAGTATGCTAGGGTCCCCGAATCCCCCTATTTCTCTGTCCTCTGATGTGCGATCACATCAGAGGACAGAGAATTACACTTTCCTTTTTTTTTTTTTTTTTTTGCGGTCGCCGGTAAACAGTTAATTACCGGCGATCGCAAAACAGGGGTCGCTAAAACCGACCCCCGATCATGCTCTTTGGGGTCTCGGCTACCCCAGGCAGCCGAGACCCCAAAGATTCTCCCGGTGCCGGCCGGCGGGCGCACTGCGCATGCGCCCGCCATTTTGAAGATGGCGGCGCCCACCGGGAGACACGAGGAGCATCGGGGGAGCTAGGTGAGTATTGGGGGGCCACCTGGGACCCCTTTTCTCTGTCCTCCGATGTGCGATCACATCGGAGGACAGAGAAATTAAAAAGAGATCGCTTTTTTTTTTTTTTTTTGCGATCGCCGGTAAACGGTTAATTACCGGCGATCGCAAATGCGGGGAGGGTTAAAAACCCCCCGAATCATGTTCTCTGGGGTCTCAGCTACCCTCGGCAGCCGAGACCCCGGAGAAAATCGGCCTGTGGGGGGCGCTATACACTTTTTCCACAGCGCCGTTAATTAACGGCGCTGTGGTTTAAGTACCCTTAGCGGCCGCCGTTAAAAGGCGTATCGGCGGTCGCTAAGGGGTTAAAATTGAAAATACCAATAAAAACGTTTGAAAACAATATCGCTGTGTCTGACACGCAGCAGCGATCAGGGATCCTGCTGAGAATCGTACGTCGTAGCAGATCGTTTGGAACATTCTTTCGTCGCTGGATCTCCCGCTGTCATCGCTAGATCGGTGTGTGTGACACCGATCTAGTGATGCGTTCGCTTGTAACCTTTACAAGCTTTTACGCATGTAAATGTAAAAGCGTTCGCTTGTAACCTTTACAAGCATTTACGCTTGTAAATGTAAAAAAAAAAAACAGTACATACTTACATTCCGGTGTCCGTCAGGTCCCTTGCCGTCTGCTTCCCGCACTCACTGACTGCCGGCCGTAAAGTGAAAGCAGAGCACAGCGGTGACGTCACCGCTGTGCTTTCACTTTACGGCCAGCAGTCAGTGAGTGCGGGAAGCAGACGGCAAGGGACAGACACCGGAATGTAAGTATGTACTGTTTGTTTTTTTTTACGCTGGTAACCAGGGTAAACATCGGGTTACTAAGCGCGGTCCTGCGCTTAGTAACCCGATGTTTACCCTGGTTACCCGGGGACCTCGGCATCGTTGGTCGCTGGAGAGCTGTCTGTGTGACAGCTCTCCAGCGACCACACTACGACTTACCAACGATCACGGCCAGGTCGTATCGCTGGTCGTGATCGTTGGTAAATTGTATAGTGTGACGGTACCCTAACAGTTATTTTGAAGCAGATGCTGCCAATTGTTCTGATTAACATTTAAAGAAAATGGGAAAATATTAATCCATGTATTAATCTTGCTTTCTCCATTGCTTTGAGGATAGTTTGCAAAAGCAAACAGAAATATTTAAAAAACTTTGCATAGAGCCCTACATTATTTCAGAACAAATTGAACTGCACGATCTTAGACAGTATGGGCAGGAAGATCATGTAAACTCTTGAAGAAAACTTGAGCCAACCTACTGAGGGCGAGCAAGACAACAGAATAAAGTGTAACCTCATAGAGAAGCAAATCACCACAACCCAAATGGAAGTAACCTCTTGTGCAACAGGAAGGTCTGTGTCAAGGTCCAGGATTCTTGGCCAGTGGTTGCAGACGACCAAGAAGCTTGATGATAGGGATTGAATTGGACACGCTGAGTACAAGCTGCTATGAACTTTCTAACGTCTTTATTAAGTTCAGTTCATTTGACTACACACTGACAAAAAAAATGAAGAATGGGACCAGGTGAAGACTTTCTGTTCTAGTGCTTTAGAGACAAAGTGTTAAGAAATTACCTGATTTGGAGTAAGTGGTATTGCAACCACTAAGGGCAGCACCAGCAGGTAGCGTAGTCAGATGTCAGTACATGGGAGCAGCAGTATAGTTTGGAGGACACCGGTTTTTTTTGGACTATAAGACGCACCCCAAATTTTCAGAAGGAAAATAGGAAAAAAAAAACAGTCTGAATTCAGCTTACCGTGGGGGGTTTCGGCACAGGTGTAGGAGTGGTCACAGGGGTTGTTCGGTAGTCAAGGCTGGTGCGGTGGCCTTTGGGAAATTCCATCCCAGGATGGTGCGGTGATGTTGCTCTGTGGTGTGGAGGGGCTCCTCCCACTTTTTGCAACAGTGCTCTGTTGGGAGGTGGTGCTCTTTCGGGCTGCGGTTGCCTGTGGGACTGCAGTGGCCTGTGGGGCTACGGTGCTCTGTAGGGCTGCGGTAGCCTGTGGGGCTGCGGTGCTCTGTGGGGCTGAGGTGGCCTGTGGGCGCGGCTGTGGCCTGTGGGACGGGGGCAGCCGTGGCGGCAGTTTGTGGGGCGTCAGGGCTCCACCGGCATTTCGTGAATGCCCGGAGGCCCGCGCAGATCCATTCCTGCGATGCAATGGCCTCCGAGAAAATGGCTGCCAAGGGCGGTGCTTGCTCAGATTCAGATCTCGGCAATGAGATCTCGACTTGAGATCTGATTCTGAGCATGCACCGCCCTGCAATTTTCCTGGAGGCCACCGCATCACAGGAATGGATCTGCATGGGTCTCCGTGCATTCACGAAATGCTGGCGGAGCCCTGATGCCCCACAGACCACCGCCGCCCCCTTCCCAGAGAGCACCGCTGCCCAACAGGCCACCTCTGCCCCATGCCACATAGCACCGCCACCCAACAGGCCACCGCTGCAACAGAGAGCCACACCAGCCTGAGAAGGGAGGCTGCAGCGTCGGGCCAGGACTGCCGCCATGGTATTTGTAAGTGTATTCCGACTATAAGACGCACCCCCATTTCCCCCCCAAAAAATTTGGGAAAACAGTGCGTCTTATAGTCCGAAAAATACGGTAAGTAGGTTGCGTAGTCAGGAGTTAGCAAGAGGTCGGTACACAGAAGCAGCAGTATAGTTTGGAGGAAACAGTAGGTGGAAAGAGAGCTTGTATAAAAGGCTGGGAGCTCAATAATCTCGCAAGGAAAGAAGTGCAATGCCATGTTTAAGTAGGGTGTTCAGTCCGGAGATTACAGGGTAAAGCCAATCAGGAACAACACAAGTACTAGTATCTGGGTTAGCAAGGAACTGTCCAGCGAGCTGAATAGCTCAGAGGGAAGAGCTGCCACCTGGTCCAAAAGAGCTGAGGGATTTGAGCCCTGAAAGTAGTCACCTAATTCCAGGATGGCCTCTGGACAAGCACTGGCTTCTCTGGATGCCTCTGATGAAAGGCTCTTGTAAGCCTTGGTGCATGGACGTTGCTTCATGGCATGGTTCCCGTGAATTATATTCTGGTCCGTAACCCTTCCATTGCACCAAATATTGCAATCTTTGAAATTTTCTAGAGTCCAGAATTTCATCCACAACCATTTCATCCTATTCTTCACCATGGATTTTTTCTGGTGGAGAAGGTGGCTGAGTTTTTCCTGGAAACGGGTTCTCACCGAATGGTTTGAGCACGGATACATGGAATACAGGGTGATTTTTCATGCTGTTAGGAAGTTTTAAACAGAAAGCAACTGGGTTAAAGGGACACTCTCACCTGGATTTGGAGGGAACAATCTTCAGCCATGGAGGCGGGGTTTTGGGGTTTTTGATTCACCCTTTCCTTACCCGCTGGCTGCATGCTGGCTGCAATATTGGATTGAAGTTCATTCTCTGTCCTCCATAGTACACGCCTGCGCAAGGGAAGATTGCATTGCGCAGGCGTGTACTATGGAGGACATAGAATGAACTTCAATCCAATATTGCAGCCAGCATGCAGCCAGCGGGTAAGGAAAGGGTGAATCAAAAACCCCAAAACCCCGCCTCCATGGCTGAAGATTGTTCCCTCCAAATTCAGGTGACAGTGTCCCTTTAAATGGTGCAGAAATTTGAAAAGGTCCTATGAATTTGTGACCCAATTTAGAAGATGGTACGTTCATTTTCAGATTTTTTGTAGATAGCCAAACTGTGTCACCGACCCGAAGGGTAGGATGGGCTTTGCAATGTTTATCTGCTGTTGTTTTTGTAATCTTCTTGGACCTTTTGTAACATCTCAGTTAGTTCTTTCTGGGCTTTCTGCAACTCTGTCTGTCAGTAATGCTAGGTTCACATTAGCGTTTCTGTGCGCAGCGTATCATCTGCATGTGCAAACGCATGCCAAAACGTATGCAAACGCATGCTTACGCTGCGGTTTTACTCTACATCATCTTACGCATGACGCCTAAAAAAACACGTGTGCATGCGTTTAAAGATGTTTTAGCATGCATTTGCGTTGTTTATGCGCATGGTGGAGGTGGTGAAATCATTTCCTGGAGTACGCATGCGCATCGAACGCATGCGTACGCATGTCCTTGCGTACCAATGCGTTCCCATAGACCGTAATGCATTGTTTTGACACACTCAACCACAATCATCCACATGCGCATAATTGCGCAATATTTGACACCTGAAAAAATGCAAACGCATGTCCCTGCATACACCATGTTAAAGATATGTACGAATGACGGATGTGGATCTATGCGGATCATACGCAGCGCACAGATACGCTAATGTGAAACCAGCCTAACAGCAGGAACCGAAGTATTAAATGGAACATTAGGAATAAATACCAGATGCAAGCCATAGTTAGCAAAAAATTGTCTAAGGGATTTAGAACTGTGTTTGGAGTTATTATAGGCAAATTCTGTTGGTAAATACTCCACCCAATTATTCTGTAGGTAAGAAATAAAACCATGCAATAGTCCTTTCAGTCTGGCCATTGGATTGTGGGTGGAAGGCAGTAGACAAATTGACAGTAACTCCTAAAGCTATACAGAATCTTTTCCAAAATCTTGATGTAAACTGAACATCTCTATCAGAAATTACATTGTCAGGAATTCAATGCAGCCTAAATATCTCTTTGAACATTAATTCTGCGGTTTGTTCAGCGTTAGGAATCCCTTTAGTTGGAATAAAATGGACCATCTTTGTGAGCCAATCCACCACAACATGGATAATTTCTTTAGATGGAGGTAGGTCCACGATAAAATCCAGTGAGATTGATCTTCAAGGCCTAGATGGAACTGGAAGAGGATGATGGAGTCCTAGAGGAGAAGATTGTGGCGTTTTGTTCCGTGCACATGCTTTTTTCTCATATCTTTCCTACAATTAAACTACCAAAAAGAATTAAGCAGTAGTTCTTGCATTTTCAAGTCTCCATGGTGTCCTACAAGTTTAGAATTATTGGCAAGTTTGATAACTTCAGGTTGAGCAAATTCGGGGACATATATTTGGTGGTTTTGCATCCAAAGCCCCTCCTTAAAAGAAAGATCAACATCATTATTTAGAAGGATGGTTAAAGGGAATCTGTCACTCCAAAAATCGTATATGAGCTAAGGCCACCGGTAATCAGGGGCTTATCTACAGCATTCCGTAATGCTGTAGATAAACCCCCCATGTAATCTGAAAGGTAAGAAAAAGAGGTTATATTATACTCATCCAGGGGCGGCCCCGATGCGGTCCGGTCCGATGGGCGAGGGTCCGGCGCCTCCTATCTTCATATGATGAAGTCCTCTTTTTGTCTTCCTGCCACGGCTCCGGCGCAGGCGTACTTTGTCTGCCCTGTTGAAGGCAGAGCAAAGTACTGCGGTGCGCAGACGCCAGGCCTCTCTGACCTTTCCTAGCGCCTGCGCACTGCAGTACTTTGCTCTGCCCTCAACAGGGCAAACAAAGTACGCCTGCGCCGGAGCTGCGGCAGGAAGACAAGAAGAGTACGTCATCGTATGAAGATGGGAGGCGCTGGACCCAGACCGGACTACACCGGTACCGCCCCTGGGTGAGTATAATATAACCTGTTTTTCTTACCTTTCAGGTTACATCGGGGGCTTATCTACAACATTACAGAATGCTGTAGATAAACCCCTTATGCCGGTGGCCTTAGCTCATATACGATTTTTGGGGTGACAGATTCCCTTTAAGAAAAAAAAAACAGTTTCGTGTGCATCTTTAATCTTCGTTAAAACATTTTTGGTAACAGGGGAGTGGCCTGGAGTCCGGGCATGTAGGAAGCAGGATTTCGGAGCTCCGTGGGGCCACCAGAGAATGCAACCTGTAACTCAACAAAAAAAAGCTGGTCTCACTTGGACCCTGTTTGGGTGGATTCAAAACTGCCTGTGGAATAATCCAAGGCCACCTGTGACCCTCTACGTGCTGGCACAGCTGAGATTTTGGCTTTGAAACCTAGCACCGGATACTTCAGGCTCATGAGTGGAGCCGCACCACATATCCCTGCACCTCATTAAAATAGTTCCCTGTCCCCAGCTTCTAGCACAGCCATCAGGCGATGGTGGCAACAAAAATATACGCGATGGTGGCAACAAAAATATACCCCACTCACTTCTGATCACTATTGGGACTGTCACCAGCTCACTCTCACCCTTCCTGAAGGTGGCACACCAAAGCAGCATCTGTTCCTACGATCTTAGCAGAAGGTCTAGTTTGTACCAGAGATTTATATAAGGGCCCTCTTTTTTGGACAATATACCTTCAATATCCACAAAGTGGGTATAGTCCCTGGGTCAGCATTTCTTCTACCTCATTACTGCCCCTGCTGCCATTTGAAGTTTTCTTCATCTCTCTGAGGCTCCATAACACCTTGAACCAACATCGAACACTGCTATTGATGTGAACTTTCTATCTGCTATTTCCTGAGGTCAACGCTATGCAGTTATTACTGCTTTTTTATAATGGCGCCTACCTACACATACTTGGATAAATAATGGATAAAGCCCCTCTCCATTGGGGCTCGCCTTCCATATTGTGGTTGACTCCGGCACTACCTGGGATATATTTGTGCCTGTTTGTTGCTGGGCCCTAATCTATTGTTCATACAGTATTTACTAAACAATTTGGATCTTCTCCTACCTGGCTTTCTCTGATGTCTAAACCTATTATATTGACTATGTAAGGCTACTTTCACACTAGCGTTAACTGCAATCCGTCACAATGCGTCGTTTTGCAGAAAAAACGCATCCTGCAAAAGTGTTTGCAGGATGCGTTTTTTCTCCATTGACTAACATTACGCGACGCATTGCGACGGATTGCCACACGTCGCAACCGTCACGCGACGGTTGCGCCATTTTTCGGCCGACCGTCGGCCGCAAAAAACGTTCCATGTAACATTTTTTGCAGCCGACGGACCGTCTTTTCCGACCGCGCATGCGCGGCCGGAACTCCTCCCCCACCTCCCCGCACCTCACAATGGGGCAGCGGATGCGCTGAAAAGCAGCATCCGCTGCACCTGTTGTGCGGCGGAGGCAACGCTAGCGTCGGTAACCTCGGCCCGACGCTAGTGTGAAAGAAGCCTAAGCTGCTTCAGCTAAATCTCGGCTGTAGTATAACCCTCTCTTTTTACATGCATACCTTATGACTACATACTCCTCTCCATCTCCCATGGATAAATTTGTGAACCCTGGTATCTCTAAATCTGTTAAAACCAGGGCTCAGGTAGCCAAATCTCCTCCTAAAACACCGGACTCTAATACCGCCATGTCTGAGGAATTTCTGCAAGCCATTG
Organism: Ranitomeya imitator; assembly: GCF_032444005.1. NCBI lineage: Eukaryota > Metazoa > Chordata > Amphibia > Anura > Dendrobatidae > Ranitomeya > Ranitomeya imitator. Next base: position 658,901,208 of record NC_091282.1, read on the forward strand.
CCGCTTCTATTACGATGAAATTCATGCCGGCGATTGACGCCAGACTTCAGTCTTTCCAATCCTCGCTGAGACAATCACATCCCAGTTTACTGAACACACCAGTAAAATCTCAGAGGCAGAGCAGCGGATTTCCGATTTGAAGGATACTATACAATTCTACACTGCTCAAGTAAAGGACAGAGACCATGCAATAGAGCAGTTCCAGGAAAAATTCGATGATTTGGAGAATCGGAGTCTTTGAAACAATCTCTGGATTATTGGCGTCCGTGAGTCAGTGAAAAAACTTCATCACTTTACTTCCTCTTGGCTTCCGCGGCCTCTCAATTTGCCTGAGCTGGATGGCTCCATGGTAGTGGAACAAGCCCACCGGACTGGACCTAAGCGTTCTGATCCAAAAACCCACGCCCTGTTATTTTTAAGTTGCTCAACTACCAGGACAAAATGCAACTGCTCCGGGCGTTTTGAGCCGCCTCCTCGCTGAAGTATGAGGGTCACTCCCTTCTCATGTTTCAGGACTTCTCCGCTTTGGTGGCGGCCAAGCGCCGTGCTATCTCATCAGTTTGTAGACTATTACATGACAGGGGCACACGTTTTGCCCTTCTACACCCTGCACGCCTCTGGGAGGTGCTTCATGGAAAGTCGGTGTTTTTGATGATCCTGATAAAGCCTTGGAGGAAATAGAGCATTTTTCTCAGGCATCCTCTCCGGTTACTTGACTTTGGTTTGTGGTAATATGTTCTATTATCTTGGAGTTTTGGGATCTTGGTGGTGATGTGGTCTTTTTGCACAATTATTACCTAGGCTTTTTTTTTAGTATTGCACAATATTTGTTTTTATCTTGTAAATTTCCTTTTGAAGGGATGCTATTAGTTGGGATAATTTAACTTGATGTTCAGTATTGTAGTTTATATGTTGTTTTTCAGTTTGGGGGTGGAGGGTGGGTTTCCCTTCCTTGGGTACATTCTGTATTCAGTCTTTTTGGTTAATTTGGGTATTAAGGTTTGCTCACTGTGACAGAGCTTTGCCCATTTGTCCTTTTTTTTTTTTTACTATTTCTACTTTTTGGCCTCCATGTGGGATGGGCTAACATGGCTACCTTCAATGATATAGCTTCCCATATTAATATAGACTCTCTCAAACGTTTACCCTGGAATGTGGCTGGTCTTAATTCGCCGGTAAAGCACAGAAAGGTATTAGACCATATTACCCACTTACACACACATATTGTCTTTTTACAAGAAACTCACTGGCTTTGCAGAGGTCACCCATCGCTCCGTAACAGACATTATTTGGAGTGCTTGGAGGCTTCCTTTTCACGGAACAAGCGTGGGGTGGCCATTTTGTTTCTTAAGGACCTCGAATACTCTATACAAGATGTAGTAAGGCACGACAATATTTACTAGTCAGAGTCCTTATCAAACAGCGGGAATATTGCCTCATTAATGTTTATGCGAACAACACTGTCAATCTTTTCTTTTTTGCTAGACTCTTGGAAGTTGTTCATGGCTGGCATCCCACTAATATATCATTAGGTAGAGATTTAAACACCCTTCATGACATCTTCCTTGATAGATCTACACCTCTGCCTACATCTCATTCTTCAACTGGAGAGATTTCTACCTTAGGCTTGATCTAGTTGATGCTTGGAGATGCTGCCACCCTATGGAGAGAGAATACACCTTTTATTCTAGAGTACATGACGTTCATACTCGTATTGATTATTGGTTAATCTCTGCCCCTCTTCTTTCCTTCATAAAACAGTTGATATCCTCCCATCAGTTATTTTGGACCACTCACTGATTTTACTTAATTTGGAACTCCGCACTAGTAGAACTGTATCTTTTCATTGGCGATTTCCCTCATATCATATCTCCCACTCCCGTCTCCAAGACTTTTCACGTGCTTCGCCAATTCTTTGGAATGCACTACCCAGGTTAATATGAGTAATCCCCAATCCCCACAGTTTTAAGTGTGCCCTAAAAACGCATTTGTTCAGACTGGCCTACCGCCTCAACGCATTAATTTAACTATCCGTGTGTGGCCCATTAAAAAAAAAAACATAATCAGGTTCCTCACATCATGTTCTCATACACTTCATGCAGTTAATAGCCCTCTGTGTCTGTACTGTTACATACTTAGGCTGTTAATTGGTTCATGCAGCTTTACATGAACACCCGATCCTTACACTATGGCTGCTCCGAACAACAAAAGCAATTGTTACCATCCACCTCTCGTGTCTCCCCTTTTCCTCATAGTTTGTAAGCTTGCGAGCAGGGCCCTCACTACTATTGGTATCTATTTTGAACTGTGATTTTTGTTATGCTGTAATGTCTATTGTCTGTACAAATCCCCTCTATAATTTGTAAAGCGCTGCGGAATATGTTGCCGCTATATAATTAAAATTATTATTATTATTATTATTATTATATCTTTACACTTCGGATGACTTCAAACGCTATATGACTGGTTGGTGGGAGACTTTCATGGAAGATAACCTGGAACAGTCCTAGACGATATCAACCTTTTCTGGGCCACTGCTAAGACAGTGCTTAGAGGATATATTATCTCCTTTGTGTCCAAGACAAAAAATAAATTGTTGTCCTCCCTGCGGCCTCTCTTAGACCGGCTTACTCAATCATATAGCGATTTTAAATTACTTAATACTACCTCCTTCAGAGAGGCTTAAGGTACCGTCACACTAAGCGACGCTGCAGCGATACCGACAACGATGTCGATCGCTGCAGCGTCGCTGTTTGGTCGCTGGAGAGCTGTCACACAGACAGCTCTCCAGCGACCAACGATGCCGGTAACCAGGGTAAACATCGGGTTACTAAGCGCAGGGCCGCGCTTAGTAACCCGATGTTTACCCTGGTTACCAGCGTAAAAGTTAAAAAAACAAACAGTACATACTTACATTCCGCTGTCTGTCCCCGGCGCTGTGCTTTCCTGCACTGTGAGCACAGTGGCCGGAAAGCAGAGCGGTGACGTCACCGCTCTGCTTTCCGGCTGGCCGGCGCTCACAGCCAGTGCAGAGAAGCACAGCGCCGGGGACAGACAGCGGAAGGTAAGTATGTAGTGTTTGTTTTTTTTAACTTTTACGCTGGTAACCAGGGTAAACATCGGGTTACTAAGCGCGGCCCTGCGCTTAGTAACCCGATGTTTACCCTGGTTACCAGTGAAGACATTGCTGAATCGGCGTCACACACGCCGATTCAGCGATGTCTGCAGGGAGTCCAGCGACGAAATAAAGTTCTGGACTTTCTGCAGCGACCAACGACATCACAGCAGGATCCTGATCGCTGCTGCGTGTCAAACTGAACTATATCGCTAGCCAGGACGCTGCAACGTCTCTGCTCTGGCTGTGAGCACAGCGGCCGGAAAGCAGAGCGGTGACGTCACCGCTCTGCTTTCCGGCTGCCCGGCGCTCACAGCCAGAGCAGAGAAGCACAGCGCCGGGGACAGACAGCGGTAGGTAAGTATGAAGCGTTTGTTTTTTTTACTTTAACGATGGTAACCAGGGTAAACATCGGGTTACTAAGCGCGGCCCTGCGCTTAGTAACCCGATGTTTACCCTGGTTACCGGCATAGTTGGTCGCTGGAGAGCGGTCTGTGTGACAGCTCTCCAGCGACCAAACAGCGACGCTGCAGCGATCCGGATCGTTGTCGGTATCGCTGCAGCGTCGCTTAGTGTGACGGTACCTTTACTCGTCAATCCTATTTTGAACTGGGAAATCAAGCAAGTAAATTCTTGGCTTTCTTAGTGCGTCAACATAATACTTCGTTATTCGTGCGCCGGATGTCTCATTAGTATGTTCAACCGATGAAATACTACATTGTTTTCATGATTACTATAAGTCGTTATATAAGTCTAGTAGCGGCCTTGATATTTTGGAATGTTTAGATTATCTATCAGATGTAACATTTCCCACATTGAGCTCAGCCCAACGGGCCTTTATGGATGCTGAGCTTACCCTGGAGGAGATAGAATATGCTATAGCGGACATGGCTACTGGGAAGGCCCCTAGACCGGATGGGTTTCCCATTGAGCTATATAGTAAATATCGAGATATGCTAGCACCACTCCTACTGAATGTGTTCCGGGGGGTTTGGGAGGGAGGATTTATGCCTGAAACATTTTATGAAGCAAACATTATAATGCTCAGGAAAGAGGGGAGGGACCCTTTGGAATGTGGATCTTATCGCCCCATATCACTAGTAATTGTAGATTATAAAATTTTCACTAAAATCTTGGCCACCAGACTGAACACGATCATATTAGATCTTATACACCCAGACCAAACTGGTTTTATGCCTGGTAAAAGTACTTCTATCAATATTAGGCGGGTTCAGTCAGTGATTCAATATAGCTCTCTGGTATCAGATAATAACTGGGCACTAGCATTGCTCAACGCGGCCAAGGCTTTTGACTCCGTTGAGTGGCCCTTTCTGTCTGTATGTTTGCAAAAATATGGTTTTGGGGACAACTTCTTGAGAGGGATTGGTATGCTGCAAATGAAACCTAAGGCACGTATCATTGTAAATAATTCCATTTCTGAGCCCTTTTCATTACACAGGGGAAGTCGTCAGGTGTGTCCTCTATCCCCAGCTCTTTTTGCCCTGGCGATAGAGGCATTAGCAATACGCATAAGGTCTTCTACTGATATTTTGGGGATAGATATAGTGGGTCGTGTAGACACTATTGGTCTGTATGCTGATGACATGGTGATATTTATGGATAAAGCGGAGGAAACACTACCACAAGTAATAGTCTCTATAGATAAATTTAGTAAATTCTCCGGCCTGTATATAAACTGGGACAAATCTACTCTGTTACCTCTTTCTCATATCCCAATTCCCCGTCTTGAAACTCTCTCGTTGTTGCCTATCGTCTCTAATTTCAAATATCTAGGCATCCACATGTCTCAGCATAGTCAATTTGATTTACAACTTAATATCTACCCATTACTAGATTTGGTCAAATCTAAATTTGCAACCTGGAATAAACTTCCGCTCTCTGTTGCTGGCCGTATTCATCTAATTAAAATGATATTGCTCCCCAAACTCAGCTACTGCTTTCAACACAGTGCTGTGCCAATACCTAAATCCTTTTTTGCGAATCTTAACTCCCAAACTACATCCTTTATATGGGGGAAAGCTAGGCCCAAACTCAAGCTATCTGCTCTACAAAGACCAAAGCAGGGGGGTGGAGCTGCTCTACCTGATTTTTATTTATATTACTTGGCTGGGCAGGCTAAGGCTACGTTCACATTAGCGTTGCGCCGCCCTGCGTCGGCGACGCAACGCGCGACGCACGGAAAAACGCGCGCAAACGCGCGCGTTTTGCGACGCGTGCGTCGTTTTTGACGAAAATCGGACGCACAGAAAATGCAACTTGTTGCATTTTCTTGCGTCCGACGCTAGCGTCGGAAACGACGCACGTGGCGAAAAACGCCACCCAAAAAACGCACGCGTCCCCTATGTTAAACATAGGGGCGCGTCGCCGCTGCGTCGCCGCTGCGTCGCCGACGCAACAGCGGCGCAACGCTAATGTGAACGTAGCCTAAGGCAATAAATAAATGGATGCCCAATAATTCTCTACCTAACTCTGAGAACCATCTGCTCCATTCAGCCCAAATTGATTGCCCACTAGGTTTTTTGGAGCTGGAGAAAGTTAGTGTTCCTCGTCTGTTGCCCTTACTCCGGCTGGCACGATCAATCTGGAGGCAAATTAAAAAAGTCATTAGATTTTTAGATATTGTAGCTGAAATGCCCTTGTGGAACAATAATTATTTTTAAGTACTGCTGAACCACCCGTACACTGACTTTTGGATCTCGCATGGTGTCTACTCAGTAGGCGATCTACATAACCAGGGGACTTTTATGTCTTTTGAACAACTACAGAATAAATATGATATCCCAAGATCT